>NC_064921.1:872936146-873236146 GCF_023897955.1 Schistocerca gregaria
GAATAGCTTGCAGTTCTTTTATGGCTGATTCGTGATTCTGTAATGTATTTTCATGCCGCAAAAAAATAGGTTGGAAATGCTCACAAATTTGTGTTTTTACGTCTTTACGACTTTTTGACATATTGATTCGATTTTATGTAACTCAGTAGTTAAATCTTCACGTGTTTGTACAAGCGTATGTTCCACTGAGTCTAACTTTTGAAGCTTTTGTTCCATTGTATCAAACTTTTGAAGAATTTGTTCCATTGTGTGTAACTTTTTAAGAATTTGTTCCACTGTCTCTAACTTTTGAAGATTTTGTTCCATTGTGTCTAACTGTTGCTGTGTTCGTCTCTGATTTTGTTTCATTTGTTGCATTAATTGCAATAATAATGTATTTGTGTCTGGAATCTGTTCCTTTATGCTTTTCGGCAGTGCATTTGCACCGCCAACATTCACATTTTGACCAGCAGAAAATGTGTCTTGACTTGTTTGAGAAAATAGTGAGGACCGAAAACCTGAATCTACAGTATTTGCAAGATTGTGTCCTGTCATTTCGGAAACCTGAGGCCAGTTGTTGCCGACCGATCGATCGATAATGCTTCCCTTTCACTAATTATTTCACTGCCTACACCATTATTTGCAGCCCGCACCATTTCCCTATGCACAATTACCAAATTACTACTTTGAACATTAGTTAATTCATTACATGGTGGCGCTAACACACTGCTTTCGTCTTCACTGTCATTTCTCAGTTTACTTTGGAGCGTAGTATTACGTTTTTCACACGTCATTATTGTCACAATATTTCACACGACAACACAGAAAAACACAATTTGAAGAGCAAAAATAAGACAACACATTAACATAGCACTGAAAATAATATCTAGTTAATTGCAAGCGCAGCTGCGAAAAACTTGGTGCAAATTTACATTCGTGCCACACGTGTTTTATTGTACAACAATGAAAGGCTGCAACTATAAAGGAGATTCTCTCTACAATTACGCGCTAGCAGTAAACAAAATCTACACTAATTACACAAACTACAACAAAAAATCAGAAGATTCCAGTGAGGTATCCTCGGCTAAGGGTCGACATATGAAACGTCCCCTTAGAAAAAATTATACAAGACTGTGCTGAAACTGACACACAGCATTTTTAGCGCAACGCTACGCGCTGTTAACAGCCAACAGCCCAAGACTACAATAGCAGACAACAATGCAAACTAACCACTGACTGCACACAGAACAGCCCGTGTCTTTTTATACAGAGTGCTACATGGCGTTACCAATATAAAAACCTAAACAGCCTACTTACACATTGATAATGGCTAGGCACTAGCCGAAATCTGCATTTGCTAAGTAGAACCTACAAAAAGGGACGACTGATTGTTGCTCTCCATAGTTTATAAAAATAATAATAATAAACTACAATGAGGTGGCAAATGTCATGGGATACCTCCTAATATCGTACTGGACAGCCTTTTGCCTCACGCCGTACAGAAATTCGACGTGACGTGGCCTCAACAAATCGTTGGATGTCCCCTGCAGAAATACTGAACCATGCATCCTCTACAGCCGTCCGTAACTGTGAAATTGATGCCGGGGCACGATTTTGTGCACCAACTGACCTCTCGATCATGTCCCATAAATGTTCGTCGGGATTCATGTCGGGCAAACTGGGTGACCAAATCATTATCCCGAACTGCCCAGAATTTTCTTCAGATCAGCACGAACAACTGTGGAGTCCATGAATGGGTGAAAATGATCTCCAAGTAGCCGAACATAACCATTTCCAGTCGATGATCGGTTCAGTTGCACCAGGAGACCCAGCCCATTCCATATGAAAACTGCCCGCACAATTATGGAGCCATCCATCATCAGCTTACGCAGCGTCTTGTTCGTAGTTTGGGTACATGGCCTGGTGGAACCTGCGTCACTCTCGTACCCTACCATCAGCTCTTACCAACTGAAACTGGGGCTCATCTGACCAGACTACTGTTTTCCAGTCATCTAGGGTTCAACCGATGTGGTCAATAGTCCAGGAGTGGCACTGCAGGCGATGCCGTGCTGTTAGCAAAGGCACTTGCGTCGGCTGCCGTAGACCAAAGGTAGATTTTGCCGCACTGCCCTAACGGATATGTTCGTCGTACGTCCCAAATTAGTTTCTCCGGTTATTTCACGCAGTCTTGCTTATCTGTTAGCGCTGATTACTCTACACAAATGCCGTTCCTCTCGGTCGTTAAATGAAGGCCGTAGGCCACTGCGTTGTCCATAGTGAGAGGTAATCCCAGAAATTTGGTATTCTGGGCAACCTCTTGACGCTGTTGATCACGGAATAATGAATTCCCTAATTTCCGAAATGGAATTTCCCATGCATCTAGCTCCAATTCCGCTTTAATTCCCGTCGAGTGGCCGTTGTCACGTCGGACACCTTTTCACTTTGTGAATGACCCGAGAACAAATGACTGCTCCGACAATGCACTGCCCTTTTTAGACCTTGTGATGTGATGTTACTACCATCTGTGCACGTATATATCGGTATCCCATGACCTTTGCCACCTCAGTGTAAGTGAATACTTGTTACCAACTGTCGCTGGGTTTCTGAATGAGTTGTTATTTTCAACTTAATCGCCTAAGTTTATCATCAAGCGGTAGGGTTTTCAGACTGTACGTCGCGGTACCCAGGAGCGCCGCTGCCTTATTTTAGGGGTGCCGTGGTGGTTTTATAAAAATAATGATTTTCTTTATTTGCTTTCTAGGTAACGGAACAATCTGTGCGCCAATAGTTGTAGCTAGCGAGACATCAAGTAAGTATTGCTACTATTGCAGCGTGGTAAGTGGCAGTGTAGTACTGTGGAAGCAAAAAGTGCATAATAAGACAATGGCTTTCATTTCTGTCAAGAATTGAAGTTTGTGTTTGTCAGTCATACAAATGAACTCAGTGATTACCTTTTAAAGTACTTTCCAGGAATTAAACAACAATACTCGATCAAAGAACCTTTGGGGACACAACTTCCATCTACATCACCGAACAACAGGAGTAATTTATTTACGTTTACTCAGACTCCATATTGAAATTGAAGTTCGTTTTTTACCGCCGCTTGAATTTTCGATCTTGCTGAAACACGAGTGTCCGCTGGCAGGAAACAAGGCCCTACCAGTTTTGACACCTTTCACAACATCCTACAAATATGAAGTATGTTTCCAGAATGAGATTTTCACTCTGCAGCGGAGTGTGCGCTGACATGAAATTTCCTGGCAGATTAAAACTGTGTGCCGGACCGAGACTCGAACTCGGCACCTTTGCCCTTCGCGAGCGAGTGCTATACCGACTAAGCAACCCAAGCACGACTCACGCCCCGTCCTCACAAGGTCCCGAGTTCGAGTCTCGGTCCGACACGCAGTTTTAATCTGCCAGGAAATTTCATTCCAGCGCACACTCCGCTGCAGAGTGAAAATCTCATTCTGGAACCATCCCCCAGGCTGTGGCTAAGCCATGTCTCCGCAATATACTTTCTTTCAGGAGTGCTAGTTCTGCAGGGTTTGCAGGAGAGCTTCTGTAAAGTTTGGAAGGTAGGAGACGAGATACTGGCAGAAGTAAAGGTGTGAGGACGGGGCGTGAGTCGTGCTTGGGTAGCTCAGATGGTAAAGCACTTGCCCGCGAATGGCAAAGGTCCCGAGTTCGAGCCTCGGTCCGCCACACAGTTTTAATCTGCCAGGAAATTTCATGAAGTACGTTGCTCAGCATTGGCAGACGCGACTTGCCGGCGTACCGCGGCGCCTAAAGACGTGAGAGGTCTGTCCGTCCGGAGCCGTGCACCGAAGGGCTCTACAGCCTCTCATTTCAGTCCGCAGGGCGGCCGCGCCTGTCCGCAGTGAGTATCAAAGTCCCTACAGTAGTTCCTGACAGTAGCCTTCACATACACATAGAAGCCATGGCGAGGACTGTAATTCAGCATTGTTCAGCCAAATAGCCCCTAAAATATATAAATTATGCATACGAATATTGCTCGTGACTCTGTGTATTAGGGAAATGTTATCAAAATCTGGCCGAGCGGTTCTAAGCGCTTCAGTCTGAAACCACGCGATCGCTACGGTCTCAGGTTCGAATCCTACCTCGGGCATGGATGCGTGTGATGTCCTTAGGTTAGTTAGGTTTAAGTAGTTCTAAGTTCTAGCGGACTGATGACCTCAGATGTTAAGTCCCATAGTGCTCAGAGCCATTTGGACCATTTTTATCAAAATCTCTACAGTAGTTCCTGAGATTAGACTTCATGTACAGGCAGAAAAAGTCAGCGGAGGGCACCCACTTACAACATGTATATCTACGGGGTGGGGTAAGTAAAACTGGACCGAAGAAGAGAGTTCCAAGGTACAAAGAAATACAGCACAGGATATGAAATACAGTACCAACCTGACTATATAAAACGTGAAAACTGACCATTATTCATCTCTTGGCGCTTCTGGGTCATGGCCTGCAAGTTACTGAAGACGGATCGAAGTTGGGCTGCTGGAATTGCTGTACTCTCTTCCGAAATGATCTGCTGTGGTTCTTGAAGACTATGTGGGTTGTTGCGATACACCTTACAAGGGAACCTCCCCACCGCACCCCCCTCAAATTTAGTTATAAGTTGGCACAATGCACAGGCCTTGAAAGACTGAACGCAGATCAATCGAGAAAACAGGAGGAAGTTGTGTGGAACCATGAAAAAAATAAGCAAAATATACAAAATGGGTAGTCCTTGTGCAAGATAGGCAACATCAAGGGCAATGCGAGCTCCGGAGAGCCGTGGTCCCGTGGTTTGCGTGAGCAGCTGCGGGACAAGAGATCCTTGGTTCAAGTCTTCCCTCGAGTGAATAGTTTAATTTTTTTATTTTCAGACAATTATCAAAGTTCAGGCACACACACATAATCAACTTCGCTTTCCAAAATTCCAGGACATGTTCAGATTTGCTTGGACATATGCAGGGATTGACGGTCTACACACAGAAAAATTATAAAACGTTAAAAACATATATTTTGACAGAACACAGGGAAAACTCTGCGACTGTGAAACTATTGCATTCATTTGTTGCAGTTTATGTGACAAACTCTTATGTTTTCATCACTTTTTTGGGAGTGATTATCACATCCACAAGAAAACCTAAATCGGGCAAGGTAGAAGAATCTTTTTACTCATTCGCCAAGTGTACAAGTTAGGTGGGTCGACAAGATATTCCTGTCATGTGACGCACATGCCTTCACCAGTCTCGAATAGAATATACCAGACGTATTTTCCTGTGGAGGAATCGGTTGACCTATGACCTTGCGATCAAATGTCGTCGGTTCCTATTGGAGAGGCACGTCCTTTCGTCTACTAATTGCACGGTTTTGCGGTGCGGTCGCAAAACACAGACACTAAACTTATTACAGTGAACAGAAACGTCAATGAACGAACGGACAGATCATAACTTCGCGAAATTAAAGAAAGTAAACTTTTCACACGAGGGAAGACTTGAACCAAGGACCTCTCGTTCCGCAGCTGCTCACGCTAACCAGGGACCACGGTGCTCTTGGGCTCACATTGTCCTTGATGTTGCCTATCTTGCGCATGGACTACTCAGTTAGTATATTTTGCTTATTTTTTTCATAGTTCCACACAACTTCTTCCTGTTTTCTCTATTGATATGTGTTCAGTTTTTCAAGGCCTATCCACTGTGCCAGCTTATAACTAAATCTGAGGGGGGTGCGATGGGGAGGTTCCCTTGTTAGACTTGATAGCTCCCCATAGTAATTAATCGCACACTGACAGACCAGGTGACGTAGGTCGCCAGCTACGGCCGCGACTAGACTGACCTCTGCTAACAACTCTGTCAGGGTGTAAATGTGCTCCGAGTTTCGGCCGGTTGTATGAGCAGTTGCTCCACGCTGTTGGAAATAACTGTACGTCCTTTCCTCCTCCGTTAAGTCCAAACATTCACATCGAATCGTATCCACGCGTCCGGGCCACTTTTACTTGCCGCAACCTGTGCGTACATACGTCGTCAGCCATGAGCCTACAACCAGCACTCGTCCACTCATTAAGTATATTCCCACACTGGTGAGACATTTTAATTGAAAGTCGCTTGTTCGGTGTCGGCTGATAGATACGGTATTGAAGTGCCTTGTTGTTCAGAAGTACGAAGCAATGTTTCTTCGGACATGCATGGTTGACGATGTATGGAAGTTTGGGTCAGTCCGGGAGTCGTGTTCGGTTACGCTAATGGCAAGGCGACCGCTAGCGAAAAGTGGGAAATCGGTGGTTCGAGTCTCGCTCCGGCACGTATTTTCATTGTCGCCATTCCATTATACAGTTTGCCCATAATTTCATAAAAGCTATAATCGCCGAATCGTACTTTTGAACAATACAGGCACTGCACTATCGTGTTATTCCATAACAGTACAGCAAGTTTCCACGGAACATTTACACTCCTGGAAATGGAAAAAAGAACACATTGACACCGGTGTGTCAGACCCACCAAACTTGCTCCGGACACTGCGAGAGGGCTGTACAAGCAATGATCACACGCACGGCACAGCGGACACACCAGGAACCGCGGTGTTGGCCGTCGAATGGCGCTAGCTGCGCAGCATTTGTGCACCCCCGCCGTCAGTGTCAGCCAGTTTGCCGTGGCATACGGAGCTCCATCGCAGTCTTTAACACTGGTACCATGCCGCGACAGCGTGGACGTGAACCGTATGTGCAGTTGACGGACCTTGAGCGAGGGCGTATAGTGGGCATGCGGGAGGCCGGGTGGACGTACCGCCGAATTGCTCAACACGTGGGGCGTGAGGTCTCCACAGTACATCGATGTTGTCGCCAGTGGTCGGCGGAAGGTGCACGTGCCCGTCGACCTGGGACCGGACCGCAGCGACGCACGGATGCGCGCCAAGACCGTAGGATCCTACGCAGTGCCGTAGGGGACCGCATCGCCACTTCCCAGCAAATTAGGGACACTGTTGCTCCTGGGGTATCGGCGAGGACCATTCGCAACCGTCTCCATGAAGCTGGGCTACGGTCCCGCACACCGTTAGGCCGTCTTCCGCTCACGCCCCAACATCGTGCAGCCCGCCTCCAGTGGTGTCGCGACAGGCGTGAATGGAGGGACGAATGGAGACGTGTCGTCTACAGCGATGAGAGTCGCTTCTGCCTTGGTGCCAATGATGGTCGTATGCGTGTTTGGCGCCGTGCAGGTGAGCGCCACAATCAGGACTGCATACGACCGAGGCACACAGGGCCAACACCCGGCATCATGGTGTGGGGAGCGATCCTCTACACTGGCCGTACACCTCTGGTGATCGTCGAAGCGACACTGAATAGTGCACGGTACATCCAAACCGTCATCGAACCCATCGTTCTACCATTCCTAGACCGGCAAGGGAACTTGCTGTTCCAACAGGACAATGCACGTCCGCATGTATCCTGTGCCACCCAACGTGCTCTAGAAGGTGTAAGTCAACTACCCTGGCCAGCAAGATCTCCGGATCTGTCCCCCATTGAGCATGTTTGGGACTGGATGAAGCGTCGTCTCACGCGGTCTGCACGTCCAGCACGAACGCTGGTCCAACTGAGGCGCCAGGTGGAAATGGCATGGCAAGCCGTTCCACAGGACTACATCCAGCATCTCTACGATCGTCTCCATGGGAGAATAGCAGCCTGCATTGCTGCGAAAGGTGGATATACACTGTACTAGTGCCGACATTGTGCATGCTCTGTTGCCTGTGTCTATGTGCCTGTGGTTCTGTCAGTGTGATCATGTGATTTATCTGACCCCAGGAATGTGTCAATAAAGTTTCCCCTTCCTGGGACAATGAATTCGCGGTGTTCTTATTTCAATTTCCAGGAGTGTATATACACATTGAAATTTTGGAAATTTGTGGTAAGTTCCTATGGGCCCAAACTGCTGAGGTCATCGGCCCCTAGGCTTACACACTACTTAAGCTAACTAACTTACGCTAAGGACAGCACACACACCCAAGCCCGAGGGAGAACTCGAACCTCCGACGGGGGAAGCCTCGCGAACCGTGGCAATGCGCCCAGACGGCGCGGCTACCCAACGCGGCACACACACTGAAACTTAATCCTTACGAAGTAACGGTAGAGCATTGATGCCATGATGTAACTGGCTATTGGAGGAAGAGGAGATTAATATTTAACATTGCGTCGACAAAAAGGTCATTACAGACGGAGCACAAACTCGGATTAGAGAAGGGTGGAAAGGAAATCGGCCGTACCCTTTCGAAGTAATCATTTCGGCATTTGCCTTAAGCCATTTAGGGAAATCATGGAAAACCTAAATCGGAATGGCCGGATGCGGGTTTCAACCGTTGTCTTCCCGAATGCGAGTCCAGTGTGCTAACCACTGCGCTACCCCGTTCGGTGCTATTAAAATCTGTGCGTGAAGAAAACAATCATACTGAAATGCTCTTTTTTGTGACGAAGGTTAGCTGCATTTCTCGATGACGTCACAGAACAGTAGAAAACCGTGAGCAGTTAGAAAGAGAGCCTTTGCATGATGTGAAAAATGGAATCTGGTGTGCATATAGTGCAACACGAATTATTCGACTGATCTTCTTCTACAAAACCATAAGTGCTAGGTATGTTAACAACTGGAACCTCTTTTCAGAAGACTAATAACTAGTTGGAGAGATAAATGTGGCAAATTACTAGGTGTGGCGGCTCTCGCAATTTCGATATTTCTGAATTAGTTGTCAGCGGTTATGTTAATATTGGTTTCTTTCTGATCTCAGGGCGTAGAATTACTACCTTTCTTGGCGAGAAGACATCACAATTAACTATCTTTAAAATTCGTTATAAAACAGGATTCGTAGTGGAACTAGATATTTCGTATTATCTTTCTTTGCATTAATCAATGAATTAAGACGACAGTCTTGAAGCAGGTCCTGTTCAAATTAATTTCAGACTCTTGCAAGTAAGTTAAATTTATGTCAAAAGTTATTATAACGTCAATGTTCGGTAATGCTCGCAGTCAAAGATCCTATGCCTATGTTAACTTTCGTTCGGTCTGATGAAAAAATGACGATCGCTGCGTTGTGGAATGCAGCGTTCGAAAGTAAAGTTCTCACATCTTAAGCTTCGAATTAATTACTGTCAACTTAAACTTCCTATCTCACTTCGCAGAATTCACTTAAAAAATTAATCATGAGTTCTTCATAATAATAAAAGATTTCCTCTCACTAAGATAATTTCGCAGGTTCGAATCCTGCCTCAGGCATGGATGTGTGTGATGTCCTTAGATTAGTTAGGTTTAAGTAGTTCTGAGTTCTAAGGGACTGATGACCACAGATGTTAAGTCCCATAGTGCTCAGAGCCATTTGAACAAAGATATTTACTTTCCGAGAAGGTGGAAGGTCTTCTGTAATTAAAGTTTACAATACTTTTACTCTATAATCTTCACAATTAAAAAAGTCGTAAGTGGTCACACGGGCTAACACAATAAAACAGCGTGAGACAAGATGAGCCGAGACAAAATGACAAAATAAGAGCGAGGAACTGTACAGGGTGGCAACCAGTCAAGGAATATTTTAGTGAATTGATTTAAAAAATGTATCTCAGAGGCCCAGTGACATCGTTACAAGTTTTCTCCCAGAGTATCTTACACTGTATGTACGCGACAGAAGTCGTCTGTCTTGCAAAACCGAAGCAGTTCTGTCCAGTTTCAGGTGCTGACAAGAGACTCCCTGAGACTTCTGCTGAAACTGCTAGAGAATTCACGCCATTGGTTTTAACCAATAGCGTGCGTAGGATACAAGTCACGTGTGTGGGCGCTGGAGCGTTGTGCGGTGCGGAACACAGTTGCCTCTCTTTCTCTCTCTTGTAATCCAGACCTCGAGCAGAACAGACGTCTCTTCGGAATGCAGAGCCTCTGGCTATGCTTTTCACGACCGGCCACCAAAGTAAGTTAACATGAACCGCTTCCCCTTCCGTATCCCATTTCAATTAATTGTTCGACCTCCTAACCTGACCTAAACCTGGTAACTTCCGACCCTAGGTGCGCTCCTTGTACACGTACATTGAAATATATCCTCTTTATTGTACCTAATTTCCTGTTCTGTCATTCAACGGCAGCCCTGGATGCCGACTCTCAGGTACTGACCGCTCGACCTACTGCACACTGCCGTCACCAGGCATATGTAACAACGTCCCCCCCCCCCCCCCCCTTCCCTGACCGTATACATTAACACTGGTGACCAGAAATGGGAGCATATACATTAACAACACTATTGTCTCGACTATTTGTAGACTTACACAAAACAAAAGTTGACGTAGATATAACTTCTTAGGCCTATAAGTTCTTAGTACACTTCTTATTCATTTGGAATAGTTATTCGAATGGTTCAAATGCCTCTGAGCACTGTGGGACATAACATCTGTGGTCATCAGTCCCTTAGAACTTAGAACTACTTAAACCTAACTAACCTAAGAACATCACACACATCCATGCCCGAGGCAGGATTCGAACCTGCGACCGTAGCGGTCGCGCGGTTCCAGACTGTAGCGCCTTTAACCGCATGGCCACCCCGGCCGGCGAATAGTTATTCTTAGATAATTCGCAGTTATGCCAAAATATGAACGAAATTATTTAAAATCATTGCTTGTGGTCATGTAATATTGGCTTCGTAGGGCAGACAGAGAACAGTCAAACAGACCAGGTTCCTCCCGCTACAATACAAGTGTCTGGTGATGATAGCACGTCTGCAGGTCGCCCAGGAGGCGCGTCAAGCAAAGTGGTCTACCGATAACAAAGCCCCTGTCGATCTGTGAGGGGCTTTAGCTGGAGCGGTCAGCCGGTCTGTGGTTAGACAATACGGACGGAGCTGCAAGGTGACTTGGCCAGCACTGGGATGGTCTGGTGTGGAGTCCGGAACTGAACTAACAGCTAGAGGCAACTCGTTGTCAACAGGCAGATGTCGTTTCCTGATCAGACTGTCTGACGGTGTCTGGCGACTTGGCTCCAGTGACGACCGAGATGGTTGTACGCTTGTGGCTACTATCCGTGATGTGTGCTATCGAACGTGCCAGTGGATAGCGACGAGAACACTGGTTGTTCAGTTGCCTGTGCTGTGGCTGTGACTGACTTTCGGGCAGTGCCAGCAGTGTGGTGCGACTCCAAGGTCACGTTGTGCTTGCCTGAAAAACGTTGCAGTTGTGGAAGGTTCTGTGTTATATTAGACTCCAGGGCGCGTTCATACGTTATTTTTGTTTTCACTGCTTAATCTTTATCATATTTAGTATGTTACTCTAGGGTTTACGTTTGATGAACCAGTCTGTACTTCCCCACATTCCAGAATCGTGGAGGCCTTTTCCTGTGCTCTTTAAATTGCTTATTCCTTGCTACTTTCCGTTTTGATTTGCAGATAGACCATTTGCAGATACAGCCTTAGCTTCTGAGTGTCTTTTGTCATCTCTTATTTATTTATTTACTTATGTGATTCAAATGGCTCTGAGCACTATGGGACTCAACATCTGAGCTCATCAATCCCCTAGAACTTAGAACTACTTAAACCTAACTAACCTAAGGACATCACACACATCCATGCCCGAGGCAGGATTCGAACCTGCGACCGTAGCATTCACGCGGTTCCGGACTGAAGTGCCTAGAACCGCACGGCCCCCGCGGCCGGCGTATACTTATTTAACCTGATGTAATTAGGGCCATCAGGCTCTTTCTTACATCGGACCGGTCTTTCACACGTACAGTACACTTTCACATCATATTACCTTGGAAATAACAATTTTAATATGAGAAACAGTATTAATATGATCTGAGTCTCTATAGTGATGTTGTGAGTAAATTAATAAAGTTAATACTGGCAGTACTTACACTACTGCAACTAATATTACTACTACTCCTACTGCTGCTGTTGCTGTAACTAACAGTAATAATAGTAATGATAATGACAATAATAGCCATAATGATAGTGGCACATATAAAAAGAAATTATGGGTGTACGCACAGATGATTTCTGATATAGCGAGTTCTGGGGAAAGGAAATTTAAGGAGACTGCACCAACTAAGATTACTGGAAAATGAGGAGGATCTGGTTGGAAAGAAGTATATACAATAGTATCGCGTGCTTACAGAGACAATGGTAATCATTATTGTTGCTCTAATAGGCCTGTCACTATCTGCCTTCTGAAGCTGGAGATGACGTGTAGTTCTCTAACATAATGCGGGAGATTATTCCGAAGTCGGGTTCCCGTTACTGAGAAGGACTGTGAGAAAGCAGCTGAACGGTGGAGTGGAACAGAAAGGATAGTACACTGATGTTAACAAGTGTTTCTTGTTCAGACAAGAACGTAAAGGTCGAGGAGAGATACTGCGGACAGTGTACGCTGACAAGACGGTAGAGAAGACGGTGTGGAAATGACTGCGCTTGTTCGCACATAGCCAGGATAGCTGTGCGTATGCTGCTGAAATATGATCAGATAGTCAAACATCACAGACATTCAACATTTATGTATCAAATAAAGTATCGAGGTTGCGCCCGACAAGCATGTTTTATTATTGTTGTTCTCTAACTCGTACAATTAATTAGATGTAGACTTGTTGATGTATATTGTGCTCTCCTTTTATTGTTAAAGCAATATTTACTTTAATTGTAAAGATTTAAATTGGAGTTTAATATTTTGTTTGTTGGAGTTGAATACAAGCAATATTTCCTAATTTTATCATTTAAGCTGATGTGCACTAATTACCTGCATTGCATTATAAACAAATAATATTGAAATTGACTACTATAACGCCCCATAAACGTCAGCCACTTAACCATATCCAATGTCGAGTGTCACAAGACTTAATGGATGGTTGGTAGCTTACTATAAAATACATACAGTAACAACGTAAGTTGTGTCGCTGAAGTCCTGGAAATGCAGACAAGGACGTCATTAAACATGAGCATTTCACACCACGCCGATCTCTCGCAGTTGGATGTACCACACTCAAGATTCAAATAAGCTGCTACACCTGCTTAACATGGTGTAGGACTCCCAAGTTCTACCTCATATGCCACAGCGCGAAATAGAATGGAGTGAGACTAATGTATGAAGTAACGCTGGAGGGATCTGACTCCATTAATCCTGCAGGGCTCTCCATAAATCGGTAAAAGCACGGGAGGGGGGGGGGTGAAGATGGGGGCTTTTCTTGATATCAGATCTGCTTGTATAGTGTCTAGCCTCAGTAAGGGGTGAAGATGTGGGCTTCTTGATTTCAGATCTGCTTGTATAGTGTCTAGCCTCAGTAATTTAGGTCTTCGACGATGACTCTGGCCTTCGGCATTGAAGTAGTAGTTTTCCTAAAGAGGCTGATGTGGGCTTCTTGATATCAGATCTGCTTGTATAGTGTCTAGCCTCAGTAAGGGGTGAAGATGTGGGCTTCTTGATATCAGATCTGCTTGTATAGTGTCTAGCCTCAGTAATTTAGGTCTTCGACGATGACTCTGGCCTTCGGCATTGAAGTAGTAGTTTTCCTAAAGAGGCTGATATGTCACATTATATTAATTAGTAATAGTAAGCCATGAGTCATGAATGAAGATGTTGGGGGGTGAAGATGTGGGCTTTTCTTGATATCAGATCTGCTTGTATAGTGTCTAGCCTCAGTAAGGGGTGAAGATGTGGGCTTCTTGATATCAGATCTGCTTGTATAGTGTCTAGCCTCAGTAATTTAGGTCTTCGACGATGACTCTGGCCTTCGGCATTGAAGTAGTAGTTTTCCTAAAGAGGCTGATGTGGGCTTCTTGATATCAGATCTGCTTGTATAGTGTCTAGCCTCAGTAAGGGGTGAAGATGTGGGCTTCTTGATATCAGATCTGCTTGTATAGTGTCTAGCCTCAGTAATTTAGGTCTTCGACGATGACTCTGGCCTTCGGCATTGAAGTAGTAGTTTTCCTAAAGAGGCTGATATGTCACATTATATTAATTAGTAATAGTAAGCCGTGAGTCATGAATGAAGATGTTGGGGGGTGAAGATGTGGGCTTTTCTTGATATCAGATCTGCTTGTATAGTGTCTAGCCTCAGTAAGGGGTGAAGATGTGGGCTTCTTGATATCAGATCTGCTTGTATAGTGTCTAGCCTCAGTAATTTAGGTCTTCGACGATGACTCTGGCCTTCGGCATTGAAGTAGTAGTTTTCCTAAAGAGGCTGATGTGGGCTTCTTGATATCAGATCTGCTTGTATAGTGTCTAGCCTCAGTAATTTAGGTCTTCGACGATGACTCTGGCCTTCGGCATTGAAGTAGTAGTTTTCCTAAAGAGGCTGATGTGGGCTTCTTGATATCAGATCTGCTTGTATAGTGTCTAGCCTCAGTAAGGGGTGAAGATGTGGGCTTCTTGATATCAGATCTGCTTGTATAGTGTCTAGCCTCAGTAATTTAGGTCTTCGACGATGACTCTGGCCTTCGGCATTGAAGTAGTAGTTTTCCTAAAGAGGCTGATATGTCACATTATATTAATTAGTAATAGTAAGCCGTGAGTCATGAATGAAGATGTTGGGGGGTGAAGATGTGGGCTTTTCTTGATATCAGATCTGCTTGTATAGTGTCTAGCCTCAGTAAGGGGTGAAGATGTGGGCTTCTTGATATCAGATCTGCTTGTATAGTGTCTAGCCTCAGTAATTTAGGTCTTCGACGATGACTCTGGCCTTCGGCATTGAAGTAGTAGTTTTCCTAAAGAGGCTGATGTGGGCTTCTTGATATCAGATCTGCTTGTATAGTGTCTAGCCTCAGTAAGGGGTGAAGATGTGGGCTTCTTGATATCAGATCTGCTTGTATAGTGTCTAGCCTCAGTAATTTAGGTCTTCGACGATGACTCTGGCCTTCGGCATTGAAGTAGTAGTTTTCCTAAAGAGGCTGATATGTCACATTATATTAATTAGTAATAGTAAGCCGTGAGTCATGAATGAAGATGTTGGGTGGTGAAGATGTGGGCTTTTCTTGATATCAGATCTGCTTGTATAGTGTCTAGCCTCAGTAAGGGGTGAAGATGTGGGCTTCTTGATATCAGATCTGCTTGTATAGTGTCTAGCCTCAGTAATTTAGGTCTTCGACGATGACTCTGGCCTTCGGCATTGAAGTAGTAGTTTTCCTAAAGAGGCTGATGTGGGCTTCTTGATATCAGATCTGCTTGTATAGTGTCTAGCCTCAGTAAGGGGTGAAGATGTGGGCTTCTTGATATCAGATCTGCTTGTATAGTGTCTAGCCTCAGTAATTTAGGTCTTCGACGATGACTCTGGCTTTCGGCATTGAAGTAGTAGTTTTCCTAAAGAGGCTAAAATGTCACATTATATTAATTAGTAATAGTAAGCCGTGAGTCATGAATGAAGATGTTGGGGGGTGAAGATGTGGGCTTTTCTTGATATCAGATCTGCTTGTATAGTGTCTAGCCTCAGTAAGGGGTGAAGATGTGGGCTTCTTGATATCAGATCTGCTTGTATAGTGTCTAGCCTCAGTAATTTAAGTCTTCGACGATGACTCTGGCCTTCGGCATTGAAGTAGTAGTTTTCCTAAAGAGGCTGATGTGGGCTTCTTGATATCAGATCTGCTTGTATAGTGTCTAGCCTCAGTAATTTAGGTCTTCGACGATGACTCTGGCCTTCGGCATTGAAGTAGTAGTTTTCCTAAAGAGGCTGATGTGGGCTTCTTGATATCAGATCTGCTTGTATAGTGTCTAGCCTCAGTAAGGGGTGAAGATGTGGGCTTCTTGATATCAGATCTGCTTGTATAGTGTCTAGCCTCAGTAATTTAGGTCTTCGACGATGACTCTGGCCTTCGGCATTGAAGTAGTAGTTTTCCTAAAGAGGCTGATGTGGGCTTCTTGATATCAGATCTGCTTGTATAGTGTCTAGCCTCAGTAATTTAGGTCTTCGACGATGACTCTGGCCTTCGGCATTGAAGTAGTAGTTTTCCTAAAGAGGCTGATGTGGGCTTCTTGATATCAGATCTGCTTGTATAGTGTCTAGCCTCAGTAAGGGGTGAAGATGTGGGCTTCTTGATATCAGATCTGCTTGTATAGTGTCTAGCCTCAGTAATTTAGGTCTTCGACGATGACTCTGGCCTTCGGCATTGAAGTAGTAGTTTTCCTAAAGAGGCTGATATGTCACATTATATTAATTAGTAATAGTAAGCCGTGAGTCATGAATGAAGATGTTGGGGGGTGAAGATGTGGGCTTTTCTTGATATCAGATCTGCTTGTATAGTGTCTAGCCTCAGTAAGGGGTGAAGATGTGGGCTTAATGATATCAGATCTGCTTGTATAGTGTCTAGCCTCAGTAATTTAGGTCTTCGACGATGACTCTGGCCTTCGGCATTGAAGTAGTAGTTTTCCTAAAGAGGCTGATGTGGGCTTCTTGATATCAGATCTGCTTGTATAGTGTCTAGCCTCAGTAAGGGGTGAAGATGTGGGCTTCTTGATATCAGATCTGCTTGTATAGTGTCTAGCCTCAGTAATTTAGGTCTTCGACGATGACTCTGGCCTTCGGCATTGAAGTAGTAGTTTTCCTAAAGAGGCTGATATGTCACATTATATTAATTAGTAATAGTAAGCCGTGAGTCATGAATGAAGATGTTGGGGGGTGAAGATGTGGGCTTTTCTTGATATCAGATCTGCTTGTATAGTGTCTAGCCTCAGTAAGGGGTGAAGATGTGGGCTTCTTGATATCAGATCTGCTTGTATAGTGTCTAGCCTCAGTAATTTAGGTCTTCGACGATGACTCTGGCCTTCGGCATTGAAGTAGTAGTTTTCCTAAAGAGGCTGATGTGGGCTTCTTGATATCAGATCTGCTTGTATAGTGTCTAGCCTCAGTAATTTAGGTCTTCGACGATGACTCTGGCCTTCGGCATTGAAGTAGTAGTTTTCCTAAAGAGGCTGATGTGGGCTTCTTGATATCAGATCTGCTTGTATAGTGTCTAGCCTCAGTAAGGGGTGAAGATGTGGGCTTCTTGATATCAGATCTGCTTGTATAGTGTCTAGCCTCAGTAATTTAGGTCTTCGACGATGACTCTGGCCTTCGGCATTGAAGTAGTAGTTTTCCTAAAGAGGCTGATATGTCACATTATATTAATTAGTAATAGTAAGCCGTGAGTCATGAATGAAGATGTTGGGGGGTGAAGATGTGGGCTTTTCTTGATATCAGATCTGCTTGTATAGTGTCTAGCCTCAGTAAGGGGTGAAGATGTGGGCTTCTTGATATCAGATCTGCTTGTATAGTGTCTAGCCTCAGTAATTTAGGTCTTCGACGATGACTCTGGCCTTCGGCATTGAAGTAGTAGTTTTCCTAAAGAGGCTGATGTGGGCTTCTTGATATCAGATCTGCTTGTATAGTGTCTAGCCTCAGTAAGGGGTGAAGATGTGGGCTTCTTGATATCAGATCTGCTTGTATAGTGTCTAGCCTCAGTAATTTAGGTCTTCGACGATGACTCTGGCCTTCGGCATTGAAGTAGTAGTTTTCCTAAAGAGGCTGATATGTCACATTATATTAATTAGTAATAGTAAGCCGTGAGTCATGAATGAAGATGTTGGGTGGTGAAGATGTGGGCTTTTCTTGATATCAGATCTGCTTGTATAGTGTCTAGCCTCAGTAAGGGGTGAAGATGTGGGCTTCTTGATATCAGATCTGCTTGTATAGTGTCTAGCCTCAGTAATTTAGGTCTTCGACGATGACTCTGGCCTTCGGCATTGAAGTAGTAGTTTTCCTAAAGAGGCTGATGTGGGCTTCTTGATATCAGATCTGCTTGTATAGTGTCTAGCCTCAGTAAGGGGTGAAGATGTGGGCTTCTTGATATCAGATCTGCTTGTATAGTGTCTAGCCTCAGTAATTTAGGTCTTCGACGATGACTCTGGCTTTCGGCATTGAAGTAGTAGTTTTCCTAAAGAGGCTAAAATGTCACATTATATTAATTAGTAATAGTAAGCCGTGAGTCATGAATGAAGATGTTGGGGGGTGAAGATGTGGGCTTTTCTTGATATCAGATCTGCTTGTATAGTGTCTAGCCTCAGTAAGGGGTGAAGATGTGGGCTTCTTGATATCAGATCTGCTTGTATAGTGTCTAGCCTCAGTAATTTAAGTCTTCGACGATGACTCTGGCCTTCGGCATTGAAGTAGTAGTTTTCCTAAAGAGGCTGATGTGGGCTTCTTGATATCAGATCTGCTTGTATAGTGTCTAGCCTCAGTAATTTAGGTCTTCGACGATGACTCTGGCCTTCGGCATTGAAGTAGTAGTTTTCCTAAAGAGGCTGATGTGGGCTTCTTGATATCAGATCTGCTTGTATAGTGTCTAGCCTCAGTAAGGGGTGAAGATGTGGGCTTCTTGATATCAGATCTGCTTGTATAGTGTCTAGCCTCAGTAAGGGGTGAAGATGTGGGCTTCTTGATATCAGATCTGCTTGTATAGTGTCTAGCCTCAGTAATTTAGGTCTTCGACGATGACTCTGGCCTTCGGCATTGAAGTAGTAGTTTTCCTAAAGAGGCTGATGTGGGCTTCTTGATATCAGATCTGCTTGTATAGTGTCTAGCCTCAGTAATTTAGGTCTTCGACGATGACTCTGGCCTTCGGCATTGAAGTAGTAGTTTTCCTAAAGAGGCTGATGTGGGCTTCTTGATATCAGATCTGCTTGTATAGTGTCTAGCCTCAGTAAGGGGTGAAGATGTGGGCTTCTTGATATCAGATCTGCTTGTATAGTGTCTAGCCTCAGTAATTTAGGTCTTCGACGATGACTCTGGCCTTCGGCATTGAAGTAGTAGTTTTCCTAAAGAGGCTGATATGTCACATTATATTAATTAGTAATAGTAAGCCGTGAGTCATGAATGAAGATGTTGGGGGGTGAAGATGTGGGCTTTTCTTGATATCAGATCTGCTTGTATAGTGTCTAGCCTCAGTAAGGGGTGAAGATGTGGGCTTAATGATATCAGATCTGCTTGTATAGTGTCTAGCCTCAGTAATTTAGGTCTTCGACGATGACTCTGGCCTTCGGCATTGAAGTAGTAGTTTTCCTAAAGAGGCTGATGTGGGCTTCTTGATATCAGATCTGCTTGTATAGTGTCTAGCCTCAGTAAGGGGTGAAGATGTGGGCTTCTTGATATCAGATCTGCTTGTATAGTGTCTAGCCTCAGTAATTTAGGTCTTCGACGATGACTCTGGCCTTCGGCATTGAAGTAGTAGTTTTCCTAAAGAGGCTGATATGTCACATTATATTAATTAGTAATAGTAAGCCGTGAGTCATGAATGAAGATGTTGGGGGGTGAAGATGTGGGCTTTTCTTGATATCAGATCTGCTTGTATAGTGTCTAGCCTCAGTAAGGGGTGAAGATGTGGGCTTCTTGATATCAGATCTGCTTGTATAGTGTCTAGCCTCAGTAATTTAGGTCTTCGACGATGACTCTGGCCTTCGGCATTGAAGTAGTAGTTTTCCTAAAGAGGCTGATGTGGGCTTCTTGATATCAGATCTGCTTGTATAGTGTCTAGCCTCAGTAATTTAGGTCTTCGACGATGACTCTGGCCTTCGGCATTGAAGTAGTAGTTTTCCTAAAGAGGCTGATGTGGGCTTCTTGATATCAGATCTGCTTGTATAGTGTCTAGCCTCAGTAAGGGGTGAAGATGTGGGCTTCTTGATATCAGATCTGCTTGTATAGTGTCTAGCCTCAGTAATTTAGGTCTTCGACGATGACTCTGGCCTTCGGCATTGAAGTAGTAGTTTTCCTAAAGAGGCTGATATGTCACATTATATTAATTAGTAATAGTAAGCCGTGAGTCATGAATGAAGATGTTGGGGGGTGAAGATGTGGGCTTTTCTTGATATCAGATCTGCTTGTATAGTGTCTAGCCTCAGTAAGGGGTGAAGATGTGGGCTTCTTGATATCAGATCTGCTTGTATAGTGTCTAGCCTCAGTAATTTAGGTCTTCGACGATGACTCTGGCCTTCGGCATTGAAGTAGTAGTTTTCCTAAAGAGGCTGATGTGGGCTTCTTGATATCAGATCTGCTTGTATAGTGTCTAGCCTCAGTAAGGGGTGAAGATGTGGGCTTCTTGATATCAGATCTGCTTGTATAGTGTCTAGCCTCAGTAATTTAGGTCTTCGACGATGACTCTGGCCTTCGGCATTGAAGTAGTAGTTTTCCTAAAGAGGCTGATATGTCACATTATATTAATTAGTAATAGTAAGCCGTGAGTCATGAATGAAGATGTTGGGTGGTGAAGATGTGGGCTTTTCTTGATATCAGATCTGCTTGTATAGTGTCTAGCCTCAGTAAGGGGTGAAGATGTGGGCTTCTTGATATCAGATCTGCTTGTATAGTGTCTAGCCTCAGTAATTTAGGTCTTCGACGATGACTCTGGCCTTCGGCATTGAAGTAGTAGTTTTCCTAAAGAGGCTGATGTGGGCTTCTTGATATCAGATCTGCTTGTATAGTGTCTAGCCTCAGTAAGGGGTGAAGATGTGGGCTTCTTGATATCAGATCTGCTTGTATAGTGTCTAGCCTCAGTAATTTACTTCTTCGACGATGACTCTGGCTTTCGGCATTGAAGTAGTAGTTTTCCTAAAGAGGCTAAAATGTCACATTATATTAATTAGTAATAGTAAGCCGTGAGTCATGAATGAAGATGTTGGGGGGTGAAGATGTGGGCTTTTCTTGATATCAGATCTGCTTGTATAGTGTCTAGCCTCAGTAAGGGGTGAAGATGTGGGCTTCTTGATATCAGATCTGCTTGTATAGTGTCTAGCCTCAGTAATTTAAGTCTTCGACGATGACTCTGGCCTTCGGCATTGAAGTAGTAGTTTTCCTAAAGAGGCTGATGTGGGCTTCTTGATATCAGATCTGCTTGTATAGTGTCTAGCCTCAGTAATTTAGGTCTTCGACGATGACTCTGGCCTTCGGCATTGAAGTAGTAGTTTTCCTAAAGAGGCTGATGTGGGCTTCTTGATATCAGATCTGCTTGTATAGTGTCTAGCCTCAGTAAGGGGTGAAGATGTGGGCTTCTTGATATCAGATCTGCTTGTATAGTGTCTAGCCTCAGTAATTTAGGTCTTCGACGATGACTCTGGCCTTCGGCATTGAAGTAGTAGTTTTCCTAAAGAGGCTGAAATGTCACATTATATTAATTAGTAATAGTAAGCCGTGAGTCATGAATGAAGATGTTGGGGGGGTGAAGATGTGGGCTTTTCTTGATATCAGATCTGCTTGTATAGTGTCTAGCCTCAGTAAGGGGTGAAGATGTGGGTTTCTTGATATCAGATCTGCTTGTATAGTGTCTAGCCTCAGTAATTTAGGTCTTCGACGATGACTCTGGCCTTCGGCATTGAAGTAGTAGTTTTCCTAAAGAGGCTGATGTGGGCTTCTTGATATCAGATCTGCTTGTATAGTGTCTAGCCTCAGTAATTTAGGTCTTCGACGATGACTCTGGCCTTCGGCATTGAAGTAGTAGTTTTCCTAAAGAGGCTGATGTGGGCTTCTTGATATCAGATCTGCTTGTATAGTGTCTAGCCTCAGTAAGGGGTGAAGATGTGGGCTTCTTGATATCAGATCTGCTTGTATAGTGTCTAGCCTCAGTAATTTAGGTCTTCGACGATGACTCTGGCCTTCGGCATTGAAGTAGTAGTTTTCCTAAAGAGGCTGATGTGGGCTTCTTGATATCAGATCTGCTTGTATAGTGTCTAGCCTCAGTAATTTAGGTCTTCGACGATGACTCTGGCCTTCGGCATTGAAGTAGTAGTTTTCCTAAAGAGGCTGATGTGGGCTTTTTGATATCAGATCTGCTTGTATAGTGTCTAGCCTCAGTAAGGGGTGAAGATGTGGGCTTCTTGATATCAGATCTGCTTGTATAGTGTCTAGCCTCAGTAATTTAGGTCTTCGACGATGACTCTGGCCTTCGGCATTGAAGTAGTAGTTTTCCTAAAGAGGCTGATATGTCACATTATATTAATTAGTAATAGTAAGCCGTGAGTCATGAATGAAGATGTTGGGGGGTGAAGATGTGGGCTTTTCTTGATATCAGATCTGCTTGTATAGTGTCTAGCCTCAGTAAGGGGTGAAGATGTGGGCTTCTTGATATCAGATCTGCTTGTATAGTGTCTAGCCTCAGTAATTTAGGTCTTCGACGATGACTCTGGCCTTCGGCATTGAAGTAGTAGTTTTCCTAAAGGGGCTGATGTGGGCTTCTTGATATCAGATCTGCTTGTATAGTGTCTAGCCTCAGTAAGGGGTGAAGATGTGGGCTTCTTGATATCAGATCTGCTTGTATAGTGTCTAGCCTCAGTAATTTAGGTCTTCGACGATGACTCTGCCCTTCGGCATTGAAGTAGTAGTTTTCCTAAAGAGGCTGATATGTCACATTATATTAATTAGTAATAGTAAGCCATGAGTCATAAATGAAGATGTTGGGGGGTGAAGATGTGGGCTTTTCTTGATATCAGATCTGCTTGTATAGTGTCTAGCCTCAGTAATTTAGGTCTTCGACGATGACTCTGGCCTTCGGCATTGAAGTAGTAGTTTTCCTAAAGAGGCTGATGTGGGCTTCTTGATATCAGATCTGCTTGTATAGTGTCTAGCCTCAGTAATTTAGGTCTTCGACGATGACTCTGGCCTTCGGCATTGAAGTAGTAGTTTTCCTAAAGAGGCTGATGTGGGCTTCTTGATATCAGATCTGCTTGTATAGTGTCTAGCCTCAGTAAGGGGTGAAAATGTGGGCTTCTTGATATCAGATCTGCTTGTATAGTGTCTAGCCTCAGTAATTTAGGTCTTCGACGATGACTCTGGCCTTCGGCATTGAAGTAGTAGTTTTCCTAAAGAGGCTGATATGTCACATTATATTAATTAGTAATAGTAAGCCGTGAGTCATGAATGAAGATGTTGGGGGGGTGAAGATGTGTGCTGTTCTTGATATCAGATCTGCTTGTATAGTGTCTAGCCTCAGTAAGGGGTGAAGATGTGGGCTTCTTGATATCAGATCTGCTTGTATAGTGTCTAGCCTCAGTAATTTAGGTCTTCGACGATGACTCTGGCCTTCGGCATTGAAGTAGTAGTTTTCCTAAAGAGGCTGATGTGGGCTTCTTGATATCAGATCTGCTTGTATAGTGTCTAGCCTCAGTAATTTAGGTCTTCGACGATGACTCTGGCCTTCGGCATTGAAGTAGTAGTTTTCCTAAAGAGGCTGATGTGGGCTTCTTGATATCAGATCTGCTTGTATAGTGTCTAGCCTCAGTAAGGGGTGAAGATGTGGGCTTCTTGATATCAGATCTGCTTGTATAGTGTCTAGCCTCAGTAATTTAGGTCTTCGACGATGACTCTGGCCTTCGGCATTGAAGTAGTAGTTTTCCTAAAGAGGCTGATATGTCACATTATATTAATTAGTAATAGTAAGCTGTGAGTCATGAATGAAGATGTTGGGGGGTGATGATGTGGGCTTTTCTTGATATCAGATCTGCTTGTATAGTGTCTAGCCTCAGTAAGGGGTGAAGATGAGGGTTTCTTGATATCAGATCTGCTTGTATAGTGTCTAGCCTCAGTAATTTAGGTCTTCGACGATGACTCTGGCCTTCGGCATTGAAGTAGTAGTTTTCCTAAAGAGGCTGATGTGGGCTTCTTGATATCAGATCTGCTTGTATAGTGTCTAGCCTCAGTAAGGGGTGAAGATGTGGGCTTCTTGATATCAGATCTGCTTGTATAGTGTCTAGCCTCAGTAATTTAGGTCTTCGACGAAGACTCTGGCCTTCGGCATTGAAGTAGTAGTTTTCCTAAAGAGGCTGAAATGTCACATTATATTAATTAGTAATAGTAAGCCATGAGTCATGAATGAAGATGTTGGGGGTTGAAGATGTGGGCTTTTCTTGATATCAGATCTGCTTGTATAGTGTCTAGCCTCAGTAAGGGGTGAAGATGTGGGCCTCTTGATATCAGATCTGCTTGTATAGTGTCTAGCCTCAGTAATTTAGGTCTTCGACAATGACTCTGGCCTTCGGCATTGAAGTAGTAGTTTTCCTAAAGAGGCTGATGTGGGCTTCTTGATATCAGATCTGCTTGTATAGTGTCTAGCCTCAGTAATTTAGGTCTTCGACGATGACTCTGGCCTTCGGCATTGAAGTAGTAGTTTTCCTAAAGAGGCTGATGTGGGCTTCTTGATATCAGATCTGCTTGTATAGTGTCTAGCCTCAGTAAGGGGTGAAGATGTGGGCTTCTTGATATCAGATCTGCTTGTATAGTGTCTAGCCTCAGTAATTTAGGTCTTCGACGATGACTCTGGCCTTCGGCATTGAAGTAGTAGTTTTCCTAAAGAGGCTGAAATGTCACATTATATTAATTAGTAATAGTAAGCCGTGAGTCATGAATGAAGATGTTGGGGGGTGAAGATGTGGGCTTTTCTTGATATCAGATCTGCTTGTATAGTGTCTAGCCTCAGTAAGGGGTGAAGATGTGGGCTTCTTGATATCAGATCTGCTTGTATAGTGTCTAGCCTCAGTAATTTAGGTCTTCGACGATGACTCTTGCCTTCGGCATTGAAGTAGTAGTTTTCCTAAAGAGGCTGATGTGGGCTTCTTGATATCATATCTGCTTGTATAGTGTCTAGCCTCAGTAATTTAGGTCTTCGTCGATGACTCTGGCCTTCGGCATTGAAGTAGTAGTTTTCCTAAAGAGGCTGATGTGGGCTTCTTGATATCAGATCTGCTTGTATAGTGTCTAGCCTCAGTAAGGGGTGAAGATGTGGGCTTCTTGATATCAGATCTGCTTGTATAGTGTCTAGCCTCAGTAATTTAGGTCTTCGACGATGACTCTGGCCTTCGGCATTGAAGTAGTAGTTTTCCTAAAGAGGCTGATATGTCACATTATATTAATTAGTAATAGTAAGCCGTGAGTCATGAATGAAGATGTTGGGGGGTGAAGATGTGGGCTTTTCTTGATATCAGATCTGCTTGTATAGTGTCTAGCCTCAGTAAGGGGTGAAGATGTGGGCTTCTTGATATCAGATCTGCTTGTATAGTGTCTAGCCTCAGTAATTTAAGTCTTCGACGATGACTCTGGCCTTCGGCATTGAAGTAGTAGTTTTCCTAAAGAGGCTGATGTGGGCTTCTTGATATCAGATCTGCTTGTATAGTGTCTAGCCTCAGTAATTTAGGTCTTCGACGATGACTCTGGCCTTCGGCATTGAAGTAGTAGTTTTCCTAATGAGGCTGATGTGGGCTTCTTGATATCAGATCTGCTTGTATAGTGTCTAGCCTCAGTAAGGGGTGAAGATGTGGGCTTCTTGATATCAGATCTGCTTGTATAGTGTCTAGCCTCAGTAATTTAGGTCTTCGACGATGACTCTGGCCTTCGGCATTGAAGTAGTAGTTTTCCTAAAGAGGCTGAAATGTCACATTATATTAATTAGTAATAGTAAGCCGTGAGTCATGAATGAAGATGTTGGGGGGTGAAGATGTGGGCTTTTCTTGATATCAGATCTGCTTGTATAGTGTCTAGCCTCAGTAAGGGGTGAAGATGTGGGCTTCTTGATATCAGATCTGCTTGTATAGTGTCTAGCCTCAGTAATTTAGGTCTTCGACGATGACTCTGGCCTTCGGCATTGAAGTAGTAGTTTTCCTAAAGAGGCTGATGTGGGCTTCTTGATATCAGATCTGCTTGTATAGTGTCTAGCCTCAGTAATTTAGTTCTTCGACGATGACTCTGGCCTTCGGCATTGAAGTAGTAGTTTTCCTAAAGAGGCTGATGTGGGCTTCTTGATATCAGATCTGCTTGTATAGTGTCTAGCCTCAGTAAGGGGTGAAGATGTGGGCTTCTTGATATCAGATCTGCTTGTGTAGTGTCTAGCCTCAGTAATTTAGGTCTTCGACGATGACTCTGGCCTTCGGCATTGAAGTAGTAGTTTTCCTAAAGAGGCTGATATGTCACATTATATTAATTAGTAATAGTAAGCCGTGAGTCATGAATGAAGATGTTGGGGGGTGAAGATGTGGGCTTTTCTTGATATCAGATCTGCTTGTATAGTGTCTAGCCTCAGTAAAGGGTGAAGATGTGGGCTTCTTGATATCAGATCTGCTTGTATAGTGTCTAGCCTCAGTAATTTAGGTCTTCGACGATGACTCTGGCCTTCGGCATTGAAGTAGTAGTTTTCCTAAAGAGGCTGATGTGGGCTTCTTGATATCAGATCTGCTTGTATAGTGTCTAGCCTCAGTAATTTAGGTCTTCGACGATGACTCTGGCCTTCGGCATTGAAGTAGTAGTTTTCCTAAAGAGGCTGATGTGGGCTTCTTGATATCAGATCTGCTTGTATAGTGTCTAGCCTCAGTAAGGGGTGAAGATGTGGGCTTCTTGATATCAGATCTGCTTGTATAGTGTCTAGCCTCAGTAATTTAGGTCTTCGACGATGACTCTGGCCTTCGGCATTGAAGTAGTAGTTTTCCTAAAGAGGCTGATATGTCACATTATATTAATTAGTAATAGTAAGCCGTGAGTCATGAATGAAGATGTTGGGGGGTGAAGATGTGGGCTTTTCTTGATATCAGATCTGCTTGTATAGTGTCTAGCCTCAGTAAGGGGTGAAGATGTGGGCTTCTTGATATCAGATCTGCTTGTATAGTGTCTAGCCTCAGTAATTTAGGTCTCTGACGATGACTCTGGCCTTCGGCATAGAAGTAGTAGTTTTCCTAAAGAGGCTGATGTGGGCTTCTTGATATCAGATCTGCTTGTATAGTGTCTAGCCTCAGTAAGGGGTGAAGATGTGGGCTTCTTGATATCAGATCTGCTTGTATAGTGTCTAGCCTCAGTAATTTAGGTCTTCGACGATGACTCTGGCCTTCGGCATTGAAGTAGTAGTTTTCCTAAAGAGGCTGATATGTCACATTATATTAATTAGTAATAGTAAGCCGTGAGTCATGAATGAAGATGTTGGGGGGTGAAGATGTGGGCTTTTCTTGATATCAGATCTGCTTGTATAGTGTCTAGCCTCAGTAAGGGGTGAAGATGTGGGCTTCTTGATATCAGATCTGCTTGTATAGTGTCTAGCCTCAGTAATTTAGGTCTTCGACGATGACTCTGGCCTTCGGCATTGAAGTAGTAGTTTTCCTAAAGAGGCTGATGTGGGCTTCTTGATATCAGATCTGCTTGTATAGTGTCTAGCCTCAGTAAGGGGTGAAGATGTGGGCTTCTTGATATCAGATCTGCTTGTATAGTGTCTAGCCTCAGTAATTTAGGTCTTCGACGATGACTCTGGCCTTCGGCATTGAAGTAGTAGTTTTCCTAAAGAGGCTGATATGTCACATTATATTAATTAGTAATAGTAAGCCGTGAGTCATGAATGAAGATGTTGGGGGGTGAAGATGTGGGCTTTTCTTGATATCAGATCTGCTTGTATAGTGTCTAGCCTCAGTAAGGGGTGAAGATGTGGGCTTCTTGATATCAGATCTGCTTGTATAGTGTCTAGCCTCAGTAATTTAGGTTTTCGACGATGACTCTGGCCTTCGGCATTGAAGTAGCCCCGTGCGATATCGGTCAGAAAGAAAGTATCAAAGTGCTTTGCTGGATTTGTGACTATTTACTGTTGAGGTATGGGAGTGGTACCGAGGGCTTAGTGACTTTCCGTGGGAAATTTAGTGAGCCAATTTCTCAACATGAAGATCTAAACGACTGTGGTACCCACAAGAAGTATATATTTTAGGCATACAGTGTAACGACAAGAAAAAAAGAGAGATTAGCGTACATGAAGAACTAATGAATTGGTCACTTTTGTTCTGTCGGTCCACATGCAAACGGAAATAGTGACGATCTGTGATGCGGATATGGGATGCAGACGTTCGGAGCGGACGCACACAACTACAGCAGGGACACGGAACTGTCACGTGATCGCAGAAAGGACCGTTGGTTTCTCCTCCGGTTGCCGTTAGTATTCGTTTACTTGGAGAGTTTGCTTTTCACACGTGCGGTGAAACGTCTCGTGGCGTTGTGCATACTGCGAGTTTCTTAAGGTCGTAACTTGTCCTCAGCGAGAACATTTTACGCACCTAAAATTCGCTACTCTATTGGTCCTTACATTCTAAACAGCGACAGCAGTGTTTTAGGTCATTCACCGAAAGAGACCATAGAATTAAATGTAGGAAATAGTGTATTCATTATACTAAGCGGAGAACACTGTGCACATATCAAGTTGACACTGTAACGAAATACAACAGTAATTACTGGTGATCTGATAACTGTGGAAGGATAAAGCTTCTATTCATTTTCATCGCAATAACAATGCTCATCCGAGGCCGATTTCCCATACTATTTAGGAATCGGCAAATGCTCATCAGAATACAATGACTAATACATAACAACGGCGTGTTTAATCTACCAAGCATTTACTTTTGGCAAACTGACGAGCCACCATGAATATGCGTGGTAGGTCTCAGAATCCTTAGTTCCCGTGGATATTCTGTACTCGTCTTTAGACGTCGTCATTTTTGTGCAGCAGTGCAGGTCCATGACTTCTGAGGGTTATTTTAATTTTCAATACCAATAAAAACCTTACGCACCGTGCGTATAAATTTTCACTTGCAGCTCCTGTAACAATATCTGAATAAAACATACAAATTGGTTATAATTACAATCTGGCCGACATTAATTTTGTGGCCATGTACTTCTTTCAAACGAAAATACTGTCCACGCTTGAGTGCCACGCAGCGTATGTCAACTTCCCATAGACGATATCAGCCGTGTATTGCCTCTCCGCAGTTAAGTCAACTTCTTTTGAAGTTATGGCTTGTGAAGGCATTGTTAGGTGTCAACCGAGACGAATCATAAGTCACAGTGACAATATGTGGTATAAATTATATTGTATATAAGTTTAGCTAGGGGCAAATTGTCTGCATGGTTCAGCATATCACAACAGAAATCGGAGCCCTTCTTAGAGCGTCAGTTGTACATGCATCTCAATCAAGTTTGTAAAGTGTTGTTTGAACTGGGCTGATACGAGAGCAGAAGGACTAGAAACATATAAAAACAAAAATCACCATAAAATTTCCAATGGAGAAATAAAATAGAAAGTTGTCATGAGCGTATATCAAACGAAAGCCGTTGGTTTGTGGATTACGAACCTGTAGATTGTGTTCTCTGACAGCGATCGACATATCCTTATTGAAGCTTTAACTAATTCACGTTAAGTAATGCGTTTGACAGTGCTTGAACATTTTTTCACTAAATGTGGCAGATAAATTCTGAAGATGGACGTTACAGGCCGAAACCGGTTATAATGGTGGCATAAAAAGTACTGCGTCAAAAATAAGTAGTAATTTATAATAAGTCAGTCACCGATCTTCTTAAATGAAAGGTCTTTAATCTTTTCAATTTAAAATATCGCGTTCTATATTAAACTAGTAGTCTGAATCGAGGTATTTTGATCTTCTTCTCGGACTGAAATAGTTCAGTTGCTTCAAAACGCTTAAAAAACTTGAAAATAACAATATGACCAATGCTCTTGTATCAAGCATGGTGGAATGGGGTCACAGAAGCCACTGCCCACTGATTTCCCATAAATTTTAGAAATGTTAGCTGTAATTTCTAAAAAGGAAACCAAGAGCGAAAACTTGCGTTGCGAGATGGCAACGGATGTACTAAATATACACAAAATTCACTGGCATAGAAATACATGCATAATTTCAAGCAGTCTTATTTGAGATGAAAATTGTTATCGATCAACTTTTGTTACATGAAACTTTAGTGCTTTTGAGTGCTTACAACCAAGCGAATGCTTGCAATCAAGAGCGCCGAGAGATAGATGCTGTTAACTGGGGATTGTTTTCTGTAGGTTTCAGAGCGTCTGTTGTCTGTCAGTAACGCTACCTGACTGCAAGTGTTTTTCTGAGATGTACCACGTTTGTGTTTGTTACTTCACACCTCCACCTCACACCTCCACCTCATAAACTTCAGATGTCCTTGATGGATCTGGTTCACGTTAGAACTCACTAAGCTCTCCTGAAGGACTCATCCTACTGTTAGCGTTTCTCTACTATCTACACAAAAGTCTCTGTATACTTTTATATTGGCAGGCGCGCCTCTCGTGGCATCTAGTGGTCAATTCTGCATTAAATTGTAGTGTCTGGCAACTTTCGATCTGATTGTGTACTTAAATTGGGCCGATTTTACTGACACACGTAACAATAAACTAGACGTCTGTCCAGAATGCTAGCAAATGGCAACCTAAAGAAGGTATGCTAGCATTAGAGTATTTAATCAAGCCAATACACTAGCCATTTCCCTGCAGCCCCCCCTCTGCACACAGATATTGCAGACATCTCTTCTTCTTCCCTCTCTATGTTCTCCTCTTCCTCTCTCCCATCTCTCTGCCCACCTCACTGTCACAACTCTATAACTCCATCTCCTCCTTCTCACTCTTGTCTCTCCATCTCCTCCTCCCCGTCTCACTATCTTCTCCACCCATGTCTCTGATCACATCTTCTTCCCCTCTCCATATCTTCCACCGCTCTGTCCATATCCTTCTCCTCCTCTGCTCCATCCATCTCATTCTCCCCCTGTTTTACTATTCATCTCTCCCCTTCCCCATCTCTGTGCTCAGCCATGCCCTCTGGATGTGTAAACCCTGCAAAAGAGGTCGATAAAGCAGACTGATACTACTCTGACACAACACAGCTATTGTGTAGGGCAGCCTACCCACTGGGGGTTGGAAAATCGTTTCTTGCCTCTGATGTGCAGGCTTCACTACAAAGCAGGGTGGTAAGGCATGGCACCTCTATATGATCCATCTGTTGTGTAGGAAGGCCTATATGCCTATATACCAGCGTCTTTGCCTGTATCTCCGCTCCTGTTAGAACTAGGAAGATGTAAATCAGACAGTGGTGATATTTTTGGGATTTGAAGTCCGCCAGTTACGCAAAACACCGTTTTTCTCAGTACCCAAACATGTTTCGGCACAACTGTGCCATCATCAGTAGGTTTTCATTTTTATTTATTCTGCAATGTGAACAGTTTTGTTATATGGTTATAAAATTACGTGCATTTTAGTTCAAACAACAGATCGTTTCTTTACATTTGGTGAGCATGAATTTTCTGAACCACTTTTGTGTTAATTATTACAGGTAGCTTGTCATCTGCAACCAAACGATGTTGATGAGAAAGTTTTTTTGCTGAGAGTTGGCCTACCTTCTAGAGTGTAATTTAGTTTTTCGCGATGTTTTCGCGCCTATTTTCGTATTTACTTACGTTTTCGTGTGACAAGCACTTCCATTCTCCGCGTCATGCTGAGATGTTGTGATGCATACGAAGCTATAACAAGTATTTTCCACAAATAACGTAGTAAAACACTTTTTCACTACACCAGAACACAGTGTGTTGTGGTTTGTTATGTGTCCCAGCCCAGTCAGTGTTCATTTGTTCACCAGAGCGCTCGGCCCCAAATTTTATTTGCATTTTACCTTTGTGTGTGTGTGTGTGTGTGTGTGTGTGTGTGTGTGTGTGTGTGTGTGTGTGTGTGTGTGTGTGTGTGTACATGCGTGCGTGCTTGTGCTTGTGTGTGGACTTTATCTGTCCGTGCTGTTTTTATTTGTGAAGTTCCTTTAATGTGTTGAATAGTGTGCCCTTGCAGAGTGTAGTGTACTCATTTAACACCTGTTTTCCTTCCGTTGTTGCCTTCTGTATGTGGAAGTTTTCCTCAATGGTCAGTTTGCTGTATAGGTTGTGGCTGGGTTTTAGTATTCTTAAGTCTGCTTCTATTGTGTTTGGGTGGTGGTTGTTGGCTATAAGGTGGTCAGCAAATGTGTTATGGGAGCCGTTGCTTTTTAAAGCTCTGAGATGTTCCAAATATCTTGTTTTGAAGTTTCTGCATGTTTTCCCTATGTATACTGACTGGCAAGTGTTGCATGTGAGTTCATATATTCCTGACCTGTTAAGTTTATCCATGGGTGTTTCTTGTGTTCTGACCTTTTTCTGTGTTGTGATCTCCGTCCTGTATCCTGTTTGGAGTCCCTGTTTCTTTAATATGTTGCCTATTCTGTGAACAATCTTGATTTGTAGGTGAGTATGTGCCGTTTCGTTTTGTGTGTGTTGTTACCCTGTTGTGTCTAGTGTGTAGCCTTTGTTTGTGTTTTGTGTTATTCTGTGCTGGGTGAGGATTCAAGTGTGCGTGGTGTGTTCATTTTTGTACTGTTTGCATATTTTTGATTTAACTTGTCTACTATATGGATAGTATAACCATTTTCTACTGCTATTTGTTTTATTGTGTTTAGTTCTTGTGTGTAGTTCTGTTTGTTCTTGGGTATTCTCTAGAAGATAGGTTAACTCTCAGCAAAAAAACTTTCTCATCTACATCGTTTGGTTGCAGATGACAAGCTACCTGTGATAATTAACGCAAAAGTGGTTCAGAAAATTCATGCTCACCAAATGTAAAGGTATTTACGAAAAGAAACGATCTGTTGTTTGAACTAAAAGTGCACATAATTTTATAATCATGTAACAAATGTGTTCACATTGCAGAATAAATAAAAACGAAAACCCACTGATGATGGCGCAGTGGTGCCGAAACATGTTTGGGTACTGAGAAAAACGGTGTTTTGCGTAACTGGCGGACTTCAAATCCCAAAAATTTTAACTGCAAACATGGCCAATACAAGGAGCTGCAAATTAAAAGATGGATAGTGGTGATATTCACGAGGTCTGTTGTTTCTCTGCCAAATTTGGTTGAAACCGATCCAGGGCTTTGGGAGGAGATCCTGAACATACACACATACAAGCATACACACTGTTTTTTGTAGAGAGAGTTTATGTGAGTGATACCTTCGTGAAATACGCCAGTAGGTTCAAAGAAGATAGTTTGTCACCTAAAATAGAAGTAATCCATAAAATGTTGCTAGCTCTATAGCTGTAGCCTATCTCTAAATCATGTATAAGCATGAAACATTTCCATGTAAGACTGGGAAGAATTTATGAGGTGATCGCTATTGTACCTGTCTGAAATCCTGCAAAAAATATTCACATCCACAAGCATTTATGGGGTCTTACGCTGTCCAAATACTATCCACATCACAGAGGAGAGATGTGCACCCAGTATTTATTTTATTATTTCCCACTCACAGACCACTAAATCTTTATAAATCTGGTTATTATTTTCAGTCAATAATGTCCATCTTCATACTTGAGTAGACGCAGTATACAGGTCATATGGTGCCAGTGCTTTTATACATGCTATAGGCATAATCATTAGCCAAATTAACTTCGTGACAAAAATATACAACTTGAGTACGACAATCTTTGTTGCACTATACATGTTGATACTCTGTGGAAACTTTTCAGACAACGTGAATGTTTTGCAACTCGTGAATATGCTCCTGAGTCTGTGGCGCCAGTGATAATACTGAAAACTTCCTTTGATGCCACGGAATTTTTATTCTGTGGCCAGGCGAGGAAAGGCAAACACAACAATAATCACACATTCAAAGTAGTTCAGAATTTCAAATAGTAAAAAAATTAGCCCGTTCCTGTTAAAACTTTAAGCCAGTCATCTTGAACTAGCACTCCTGAAAGAGAGTGGTCATGTCCAATCTGGGGTTCACAGCTGTAATGGCGCCATGCTTAACTTAATGTAAACGTAATCAGGAGAAGCAAGTATCAAACAGCGTACGTCTCTCCCGATTTAACTATCTTTCGAATTCCCTAGTTCACTTCAGGTAAACGGTAGGTTGCTGTATTCAATACAGTCCGAACCAATTCTTTGCCTGTCATTCCCCATCTAAGCGTCAGTTTAGTTAGATATTTCTGTTAACCACGTGTGATTACTGCAGTGGTTGTTTCTTGCATCAAAACTTCAAATTTCAGGAACTGATGCCCACTTCCAATGACTGTAAATCTAAATTTGTTTGTATTGGACGTCAACCTGTATCCTGATGTGCATGTAACTTTAATTGCCCTACACATCCACAGGGACTTCACACAAACTCACATTGAGGCAATACAGCATTTAAAAAACATTTATACCCAAAATAACAGATGACGCACAAAAATTATGTGCATGCTGGTGCATGCTGTTGTCATTTAACTCATCCCCTGAATCAAAAACTCTAACTGTAAGACAGGAGTAGGCGCCCTTGTAGCATCAACGGACCACTCTGTCAAAACCTGTGTATCTTGTAGGCCGCACATCTTTCCCGCTCAATATTGTAAAGGTTCTGAGCAAAAAATAAGTTCAAATTCAAAAACCTTTCTGTTTTCCTAGTAATATTATTAGAAATTTGATTGAAATGAGACGTGTGCAGTAATTTAGTGAAGGAAACATACTGAATGTTTTTAAAGTACAATTTTATTTAAGAAGGTGAAAAACATTATTCTCGTCAAGCAGACTAACTGTTTCGATTGCTGCTAATTTTTCTGGTCACATCTCTTCGATATGGCTTTCACTCCGCATCAGTGTACGACCTACGATCTTTGGCTTCATCTCGACTACACGGCGAGTGACTCGCAAAGTAGAACACTTTCTTTTTAAATGCGTTTTGTTGTGGCATCAGGTTCTCTTCGATGATAAAATTATCGTCGCACGATGCAGATTTTCGTAATGTCTCTTCAAATTGCTTTCTTTCAGGAAGTTGCAAGTGAAGCAAACAGTTCTTCTTACGTTGTACCATAAAAATATACCCCAATTCGTTGCTCATTAAAGATCCAGCATACGTTTGTCATTCTCCTCTTGTTATAAGTCTTTCATCGAGTCATTTTTAATTTTCTAAATCTAGAACGAATATTTCAACTTCAACTACCTGGGAGAAATTTGGAAAGGGAGTCAAAGTCCAGGAACGAGAAGAGGCAGCAAAAGGACTTGAAGAGGAGTTGAGCGGAATGCACAGTATCTTGAAAAGAGAATGTGAGGTGAACAAAAGTAAAACAAGGGTAACGGAATGTAGTCAAACTCCTGCTCCCATTTTATGTATTTTGCAGACTTTCAGTGTTTTAAAAACCAAATTTCTCAAGACATGATAGAGACAAGTTATGAGTTACGCAATTTTTGGTGACTTCATTATCTTTTATTATTGTCGACATAATTCTTCGCAAACTGTTGGCGCAAATGTCAGAGAACTTTTACTGATTTGCATAAGGGGCACAGATTTGCCGAAATGTTAAGAGAACTGGGGCGCGATTATATGCAAAGGAGAGGCGATTTATCTACAGCAGACGTGGGGCAACGCATAATCCCACACCTGCTACGAGCCATCGTTGTCTCATAAAAGCAGAAATTTTCACACTGCGGAAGTGAGCGTAATGCTGTAATAAGAAACGCTACTTAGTGTGTACGTATAATCCCTTACACCTTCCCAGCTATTCTCGGTAACAACGATAATAGTTTGTAGAAAATGAATGACGAATGCCGGGTTCCAACGAGCGTTAGACAGGATATAGTGAGAAGAGAGGTAAGACTTCAACGTCTTGTTTACGTCAGAGCCGTTACAGCTGATGTGCTACCTCATTTACGCAAGGGTTCCGTTTAGAAAATCTACATTGGCTTTATTGAAGGAATTATCCCAGGATTCATCTCAAATAATCTGTGAAGCAATCTCAGCATTTATCTCAAGCAATTTGCCGAACGTAAAGAAAACCTAAATCGTCATAGCTGAACTGTCATATAAATCCTGTTACTCTCAATAATTACTCATCGTCTTAACCACAGCGCCACTTCGTTCAGTAAATTACAATGGAATTCTAGCAAGACAGCCTGTCGGCTTCTGTCTTAGGAACCAGGCCATTTTGATAGCACATTTTTTCCTTCTCTGTATCTTTTCTTAGTGGTGTGTCAGCCCTTTCTCCACGTAACCTTGGTTCCGTTTTCCTCGAGTTCAATTGATTGGCAACAAAGGTCTATACATATTCTCTGTCGTTTGATTTTTTGTAAACGTCGAAAAAGTTCGAGGGGCGTTCAATAAGTAATGCAACATTTTTTTTCTCGCCCAGTTTAGGAATTTCTTGTGGAACATAGTGGAATATTCTCACGTAAGCTCCTGTACTTTCATGAACTTTCGACAGGTGGCGGCGCTATTCGTAGCCTTGAGAATGGCGTCTGTAACCGAGGTGCTTTCCAAGCAGTGATCTGTCATTGTGTTTAACTTGGCGGAAAACCAGGGCGTTCCAGATATTTGTTAGCGCATGTATAATGTCTACGGAGACCTGCCAGTGATCAAAAGCAAATATGGGTTGGACGAGGTGTCTGTCACCATCGCAACAAGGTGGCGCAACTCGGTCCGATCTCCCGCGTGCCGTCCGGCCGCACACGGTTGTGGCTCTACCAGCGCTGGAACGTGTGGACACTCTCATTCGAGGTGATACACCGATCACAATCAAACACCTCACTGCTCAGCTGGACGTCTCTCTTGGTAGTTCTGACACTCGTCCACCAGTTGGCGTACTCAGAGGTATGTGCCCGCTGGGTTTCACGTCAGCCGGCCGGGGTGGCCGAGCGGTTATAGGCGCTTCAGTCCGGAACCGCGCGACTGCTACGGTCGCAGGTTCGAATCCTGCCTCGGGCATGGATGTGTGTGATGTCCTTAGGTTAGTTAGGTTTAAGTAGTTCTAAGTTCTAGGGGACTGATGACCTCAGATATTAAGTCCCATAGAGCTCAGAGCCATTTGAACCAATTGTTTCACGTCGCCTAGCAGAAGACAATAAAGAGCAACTAAGGACATCTGTGCGGAAATGCTTACACGTTACGAGGCTGATAATGGTAGCTTTTTGTCGAATGGGTTCATTATTTCGAACCGGAAACAAAACGGCAATCCATGGAGAGACACCACACCACCTCTGCTCCGAACAAAAATTTCAAAACCGTACACTCGGCTGGTAAAGTCACGACGACGGTCTTCTGTCTCTGATGGGGTTGTTCTGTTTGATGTCTTCCCTCATAGTGCAACAATCAACTCTGAAGTGTATTGTGCTACCCTCAGGAAATTGAAGAAATGACTTCGGCGTGTTAGTCGCCACAGAAATGCAAACGGGCTTCTTCTTCTCAACTAGGCAAGGCCTCACGTAAGTCTGCACACACGAGAGGATATCAACGAACTTCACTGGACTATTCTCCTTCGTACATCCTACAGCCCGGATCTCGCACCTCCCGACTTCCATCTGTTTGGCCCTATGAAGAGTGCCACTCCGCGGGAAGCAGTCGTGCATGATGGGGAGGTTGCTGATGCAGCAAGAAGCTGATTCCGATGTCGACCAGTAGAGTGGTAGCATGCGGGCATACAGGCCATCTCAGTAAGGTGGCGTCAAGCTGTCGCATTGAACGAAGATTATGTTGAAAAATAGTGTTTTGTAGCTGAAAGAGTTGTTGTTGTTGTTGTCTTCAGTCCTGAGACTGGTTTGATGCAGCTCTCCATGCTACTCTATCCTGTGCAAGCTGCTTCATCTCCCAGTACCTACTGCAACCTACATCCTTTTGAATCTGCTTAGTGTACTCATCTCTCGGTCTCCCTCTACGATTTTTACCCTCCACGCTGCCCTCCAACTCTAAATTTGTGATCCCTTGATGCCTCAAAACATGTCCTACCAACCGATCCCTTCTTCTAGTCAAGTTGTGCCACAAACTTCTCTTCTCCCCAATTCTATTCAATACCTCCTCATTAGTTACGTGATCTATCCACCTTATCTTCAGTGTTTTTCTGTAGCACCACATTTCGAAAGCTTCTATTCTCTTCTTGTCCAAACTAGTAATCGTCCATGTTTCACTTCCATACATGGCTACACTCCAAACAAATACTTTCAGAAACGACTTCCTGATACATAAATCTATATTCGATATTAACAAATTTCTCTTCTTCAGAAACGCTTTCCTTGCCATTGCCGGTCTACATTTTATATCCTCTCTACTTCGACCATCATCAGTTATTTTACTTCCTAAATAGCAAAACTCCTTTACTACTTTAAGTGTCTCATTTCCTAATCTAATTCCCTCAGCATCACCCGATTTAATTTGACTACGTTCCATTATCCTCGTTTTGTTTTGTTGATGTTCATCTTATATCCTCCTTTCAAGACACTGTCCATTCCGTTCAACTGCTCTTCCAAGTCCTTTGCCGTCTCTGACAGAATTACAATGTCATCGGCGAACCTCAAAGTTTTTACTTCGTCTCCATGAATTTTAATACCTACTCCAAATTTTTCTTTTGTTTCCTTTACTGCTTGCTCAATATACAGATTGAATAACATCGGGGAGAGGCTACAACCCTGTCTCACTCCTTTCCCAACCACTGCTTCCCTTTCATGCCCCTCGACTTTTATGACTGCCATCTGGTTTCTGTACAAATTGTAAATAGCCTTTCGCTCCCTGTATTTTACCCCTGCCACCTTTAGAATTTGAAAAAGAGTATTCCAGTCAACATTGTCAAAAGCTTTCTCTAAGTCTACAAATGCTAGAAACGTAGGTTTGCCTTTTCTTAATCTTTCTTCTAAGATAAGTCGTAAGGTCAGTATTGCCTCACGTGTTCCAACATTTCGACGGAATCCAAACTGATCCTCCCCGAGGTCCGCATCTACCAGTTTTTCCATTCGTCTGTAAAGAATTCGCGTTAGTATTTTGCAGCTGTGACTTATTAAACTGATAGTTCGGTAATTTTCACATCTGTCAGCACCTGCTTTCTTTGGGATCGGAATTATTATATTCTTCTTGAAGTCTGAGGGTATTTCACCTGTCCCATACATCTTTCTCACCAGCTGGTAGAGTTTTGTCATGACTGGCTCTCCCAAGGCCGTCAGTAGTTCTAATGGAATGTTGTCTACTCCGGGGGCCTTGTTTCGACTCAGGTCTTTCAGTGCTCTGTCAAACTCTTCACGCAGTATCGTATCTCCCATTTCGTCTTCATCTACATCCTCTTCCATTTCCATAATATTGTCCTCAAGTACATCACCCTTGTATAAACCTTCTATATACTCCTTCCACCTTTCTGCCTTCCCTTCTTTGCTTAGAACTGGGTTGCCATCTGAGCTCTTGATATTCATACACGTGGTTCTGTTCTCTCCAAAGGTCTCTTTAATTTTCCTGTAGGCAGTATCTATCTTACCCCTAGTGAGATAAGCTTCTACATCCTTATATTTGTTCTCTAGCCATCCCTGTTTAGCCATTTTGCACTTCCTATCGATCTCATTTTTGAGACGTCTGTATTCCTTTCTGCCTGCTTCATTTACTGCATTTTTATATTTTCTCCTTTCATCAATTAAATTCAATATTTCTTCTGTTACCCAAGGATTTCTAGCAGCCCTCGTCTTTTTACCTACTTTATCCTCTGCTGCCTTCACTACTTCATCCCTCAGAGCTACCCATTCTTCTTCTACTGTATTTCTTTCCCCTATTCCTGTCAATTGTCCCCTTATGCTCTCCCTGAAACTCTGTACAACCTCTGGTTCTTTCAGTTTATCCAGGTCCCATCTCCTTAATTTCCCACATTTTTGCAGTTTCTTCAGTTTTAATCTACAGATCATAACCAATAGATTGTGGTCCGAGTCCACATCTGCCCCTGGAAATGTCTTACAACTTAAAACCTGGTTCCTAAATCTCTGTCTTACCATTATATAATCTATTTGATACCTTTTAGTATCTCCAGGGTTCTTCCACGTATACAACCTTCTTTCATGATTCTGAAACCAAGTGTTAGCTATGATTAAGTTGTGCTCCGTGCAAAATTCTACTAGGCGGCTTCCTCTTTCATTTCTTAGCCCCAATCCATATTCACCTACTATGTTTCCTTCTCTCCCTTTTCCTACACTCGAATTCCAGTCACCCATTACTATTAAATTTTCGTCTCCCTTCACTATCTGAACAATTTCTTTTATTTCATCGTACTTTTCTTCAATTTCTTCATCATCTGCAGAGCTAGTTGGCATATAAACTTGTACTACTGTAGTAGGTGTGGGCTTCGTATCTATCTTGGCCACAATAATGCGTTCACTATGCTGTTTGTAGTAGCTTACCCGCATTCCTATTTTCCTATTCATTATTAAACCTATTCCTGCATTACCCCTATTAGATTTTGTGTTTATAACCCTGTAGTCACCGGACCAGAAGTCTTGTTCCTCCTGCCACCGAACTTCACTAATTCCCACTATATCTAACTTTAACCTATCCATTTCCCTTTTTAAATTTTCTAACCTACCTGCCCGATTAAGGGATCTGACATTCCACGCTCCGATCCGTAGAACGCCAGTTTTCTTTCTCCTGGTAACGACATCCTCCTGAGTAGTCCCCGCCCGGAGATCCGAATGGGGGACTATTTTACCTCCGGAATATTTTACCCAAGAGGATGCCATCATCATTTAATCATACAGTAAAGCTGCATGTCCTCGGGAAAAATTACGGCTGTAGTTTCCCCTTGCTTTCAGCCGTTCGCAGTACCAGCACAGCAAGGCCGTTTTGGTTAATGTTGCAAGGCCAGATCAGTCAATCATCCAGACTGTTGCCCCTGCAACTACTGAAAAGGCTGCTGCCCCTCTTCAGGAACCACACGTTTGTCTGGCCTCTCAACAGATACCCCTCCGTTGTGGTTGCACCTACGGTACAGCCATCTGTATCGCTGAGGCACGCAAGCCTCCCCACCAACGGCAAGGTCCATGGTTCATGGGGGGGGGGGGGGGGGGCTGAAAGAGTGGGGAATAAATAATATGGTGTGCTGGAATCCTGAATAAAACCAATCTGCTTTGAGACAAAATGTGCCACATTGAAACGGTACAGTAGTTCCTGCTTCATAAGCAGGAGGTTTCGCTGCTCGCTCGTACCGGGAAATAGAAACGGCCGGCCGCGGGTGCAACAGAACCAATGTGGACGGGTGGAAAGAAATGTGTCAGGATTCATAGTACGTATTTATATGTGTCGTGTATTATGCATTTCTTGCACGTGAATGTGAATCTGCACATGAATTTCATAATCTTCCTTACATATTTCCACAAAGCGTGGCCAAATCTTAGTTGGGGAGTAGTTCTGTAGCACAGTTGTGCCAACCTTACTCCTGGGTAGGGGATCAGAGAGACAGCACAGGCAGGTAAAAGTCAGAGACGTTCCAGTGTCACAAGATCTGGGGTGGAGAGGTTGGTCACGGCCAAGTGGTTCGACCATCCCCTCCACCAGAGCCAAGGAAGACCTCTGGGTGCCCTCGATATTCTGGGAGTGTTATAGAAGACGGGTAAGTGAGCAGATGTGCCCTCAGTGCGTCTGTCTCGATGTTCACACATGGAAGAGAGGTATTTGAATATTTGCACTAATTCTTTTATTTCAAGCTTCGGATTGTGTAAGAATGTTATCGTTTAATTTCGGAAATTTGACCCGCTGTGTTAATGCATCTCGTCCCCAGTTTGCCCGTTATCCTCCTCACATAGTGGATGCCCCATGTAAAATATTGGGTGACTTTGGTGGTACACATTTGGCCAACGCAAGTGCGTCTTGCCCATAGAAATACGCGTGCAGATTAGTATATAATATACCCGAGCTATAAGTTGTAAAATTGTACCATCTGTAAACTGGAACAATTGCTGCAATCGCTATAAAATTGAGTGATAATGTTTAAAATAAATAGGTAATCAATTGTCATCAATTTGTAACATCACAAAGAAGTTAAGTTAAAGGAATTCACTTAAGATAAAAGTTATAGAATGCGGGAAACCACACATCAGCGTGTGAGCCCTCCAGCCCCTTGCCTATTATCGTGGAGAAAGGGCAAGCTCTCTAGCTAGCGCTCTCAAGCTCCCCTCCCCAGTTATCCGTTGCGTAATTTTCATTCAGGGCTTGACGACATCAACTTTCATCTGGCGTCCCTAGGCAAGGAGGTTTGATGGTAATCTTTCAACATTACTTATTGAACGATAGTCATACACATATGTAGAAAGATCCACGTCAGTTACACGATTTGCGGTTAATCACTAACATCCACCACGTGCCGTAATTCTTTTGAGATATGTATCTTGAGCTATACAATGGAAGGACCACGTAAAACTAGTTCCAGGGAAACCAGATCTGTGAGAGATAACACTGGAAGAACTCTAAGGAAACGTAATTCACCCACGAAGGAGGTACCTCGTAACATCCTCGTTCCATCGATTCTTGGGTTTGCGACGGTTACCACATCGATTTAATAGAGGAGATGACATCGTCACATTTTCGTTTAATGTCAGAGCGTGACTGAGATATTCATAAATGTCCCTTGGCAGATGCTACAAGGCAGCCGTTGTGCACCGCCGTTAAAATTCCGGTAACGTTTTCTCGTTTTCTTTATTTTATTTTTTATGTTTTTTCCCCCCAAGAAACGTTGTACTTCCTCCCACACACGTCTCGCGAAATGACCGTGACGTGAATGTCAGAGAAATCCGAGCTCACGCGGTGACTTAACGACAGTCGCTCTTGGCGGACGGATCAAAGAAAGGGAGAAATGTTTTCAAAGTACCCTCCGTTACGCACTTTCTAGTGGCTTACGGAGTGCAGAGACCACTGCTGCCACTTCCCAGAAGCTCGTTGTCGCGGCGCCTGCCAATACGTGCGGACAGCGTTGGTATCCAGTGTGACCTCTCGCGGCTTTCCGCGGCAGCCCGGCTGGGGCGAGGCGATTAGGAGGCGCGGGCGTCGACCCCCGGCAAGTGGAAAGCGGGGAAGCAGAAGCAGGCAGGCGGCGCGTGGCGCCCGGTCCAGTGGGACGCTTCGCGGCTGTGCAATGCGCATGCGCAAGCACCAGTCCCAGGCCGGCAGGCGAAAGTGAACGTGTCCGCCGTGTGTCGGAGGTGGCCGCACTCGCCCTCCACACAGGCAGGTGCCTCGCACATCTGGACAAAGCACCGCTTCCTCTTGTCATGTACCGGGTGATCAAAACGTCAGTAGAAATTTGAAAACTTAATAAACCATGGAATAAGTAGATACAGAGGTAATAATTGACACACATGCTGTAACACCCCACCCGTCACTTAGCTGGTTTTGGCGTGTGTTCACTCCAACTAATTGACTAACAGATCAACAGAGAGTGCAAAACTGCCGCAATATCGGATAACGCAAAAAAGTAATATGGCCCTGTGACTCCTGATTGAACTGCGGTGGCAGTGTTGACATTAATTTATTCAGAATTTATCACTTTTAATTAAAAGGGGGTGCACATTGATGTTATATTCAGCTATTGAACACCAGATACAAATGTCGAACATAAAATTAATTAAGAAAGTGACTTGGGATTTGAACTACTTGATTGAAAACAGATGCAGTCGATTAGCACAAATTTATTTTTAACTCCCGACCTTCAATCATCACATTACAAGACTCTCCTATTAGGCAGTGGTAATAAATTGCGTTTGCGTGGAGTAAAGCACGATAACTCAAAAGTAATTCCTATCAACTGACCCAGGCGTAATGGGAAGTGCAAGATGAATTCTATAATACACGGCCCATGAAATCCTCGTGGGAACTTTGCTGACGTGCTCCAAAAAATTTATCAGTGGGCGGAGCGGGCGCAATATCACCGAATACAGCGTGGCGGAGCGGCGTCGTTGTGCGGGCGTCGGCCGACCTTGTCCTGCTGCAAGGCTGCGCTCGTCTATTCACTCCTAGCTATCTTGCTCAGTACATAGCTGAACCAAAACTTTCTATCTCCAAGCTCAACTGTTCCATTTCTAAGTCCTAAACTGCAGAGATGCTCACTCTTTCTCAGGCAGGCTGAGTAAAGAACGCCACGTTCGCACTCTAGGCAAGCTGGGAACGGAAGACTTCTATGGAGACTTCTCACAGTCCGCTCTTCACCTTGGTTTCCCCTCCAGCAAAATCACTAACGCCAATTGCAGCGCAAGTCATGTTAATTATGCATCGCTTCCCAGCGCCGACCAATGCCTGTTCTGGGAAGTGAACAACTTCCCACAAAATTTCCCTTCCTCTCAACTTCTGTTATTTAACTCCTCCCAGGCTCCCCATCAAGGTTAGCGTCTGCACAAACACCAAATTTTTCGGAATTTTAACTCCCAGGAGAGTACTTCAAATTCCTCGGTCCTACATTCCCATCGGAGGCCGGCGCATTTCCTTCTGTCGCTCTTCACCTGATTTACTTCAGACTCTGCGGACTGTGAATTCAGCATGAAGTTGCTATAGGCACGAACACACATATTTTGACCTCTGTTGACCGCTCCACTGTAGCTTTGTGAGGCTTTCTCGCATGTTTCCCTGAAAACGGGACAACAGGCACTTATCAACAGGCGTACAAGTTCTCCGTCTGCTTCCCGGTACACCAGCATAGTGTCGGGGTCAACCACCCATGCTGTCACTCATCTTAAGGCGGCTGGAGGCCACGCTGCGTTACCGCTTTCTCAGAGCTTGAGCCACCCTATGCTGCCTATTGTCGCTTCCCTTCGCCGTTCCCCAGCCGGCCACGGTCAACTCTAAATACTTCGCTGGGGTAAACTAGCGTCCAGTTAAGAAACTCTTTTCCACAAAGTTTTCATGTCGTGTGAATTACTTTAAAACCATCACCCGGCGTTAATTATTCCAATACGTCCATACTATACCCTCTACAAGATGCATTGTGCCTTGACAGTCATTTTCTTCAGCCCTACTGTTCGCTCAACGTGAGTTAGTCGATCTTTAATGACTTCATGTAAAGGGCATAGTTCTTGCCATCCTACAATGCTTGGAATGACATAGGGTTTTATTAGAACAAACAAAAAAAAACAAAGTTCACAAAATGTCTGACAGATGGCGCTGGACAGCAAAACGTCAGTGACTGCGCATGACATTCGTGTATAAAAGCAGCTGTAATGAGAGAGAGAATCAGATGCGCAAGCAGTCGCAGCATGTCGACGTTACCTGAAAAGGCGCTTTTAGTGAAGCAGTATTATCAGAGTGGGGAATGTGCTAGTTCAGCGTTACGATCCTATCGCCATAGGAAGGGGATTCGAACGGGTAAAGGTCCGTTGACAAATGCAGCTGTGGCGAAAATGATATCGAATTTCGAAGCCACGGGTTGTTTAGACGATAGACCCCGTAGTGGCCGACCGAGCACAAGGTGTAACGCTGCTGAGACAGTTCAGGAAGAAATGGAGACTGCAGCAGGTTCATCTATGTACGGGGAAGTCAGAGCTCCTGCAATCGCACGTCGTACCAGCATTCCATACAGTACTGTTTGGTTTGCACTTAGGCGTACCCTCCGATACTATCCGTACAAAATCCATCGGCATCATGAACTGTTACCTGGCGATTTAGTGAAGCGGAGGGCATTTGCGGTGTGGGCGTTTCAGAAGATGGCGGAAGATGACGATTGGTTGAGTAACTTGTTGTGGACCGACGAAGCTCATTTCACGCTCCGAGGGTCTGTCATCCCCCAAAACTACAAAAAAAAATCGTTCAAATGGCTCTGAGCACTATGCGACTCAACTTCTGAGGTCATCAGTCGCCTAGAACTTAGGACTAATTAAACCTAACTAACCTAAGGACATCGCACACATCCATGCCCGAGACAGTATTCGAACCTGCGACCGTAGCGGTCTCCCGGTTCCAGACTGTAGCGCCTAGAACCGCACGGCCACTCCGGCCGGCCCCACAACTGCAGAATTTGGGCTAGCGAAAATCCTAGAACTTTCGTGAAACTCCATTGCACGACGAGAAAGTCATGGTATGGGTCGGATTTATCACATCTACCGTTATCGGGCCTTTTTTCTTCTAGGAAATGCGTGATTCTGGTTTTGTAACTGCTACCGTGACGGGTGAGAGTTACGCCGATATCTTACAGAATCGCATCATCCCCAGCGTGGCTGATAAACACCTGCTGGAACATACGATGTTTATGCGGGATGACGCTCCACCCCATATTGCTAGACGCGTGAAAGATCTCTTGCGCGCGTCGTTTGGTGATGATCGTGTGCTCAGCCGCCACTTTCGTCATGCTTGGCCTTCCAGGTCCCCAGACCTCATTCCGTGTGTTGTTGGCTTTGGGGTTACCTGAAGTCGCAAGTGTATCATGATCGACCGACATCTCTAGGGATGCTGAAAGACAACATCCGACGCCAATGCCTCACCATAACTCCGGATATGCTTTACAGTGCTGTTCACAACTTTATTCCTCGACTACAGCTATTGTTGAGTAATGATGATGGACATATTGAGTATTTCCTGTAAAGAACGTCATCTTTGCTTTGTCTCACTTTGTTATGCTGATTATTGCTATTCTGATCAGATGAAGCGCCATCTCTCTGACACTTTTTGAACCTTTGTATTTTTTTTTTGTTCTAGTAAAACCCCTTGTCATTTCAAGCATGTGTGTCAATTTGCTCCTCTCTATCTACATTATTCCGTGATTTATTCAGTTTTCAAATGTATACTGAACGTTTGATCACCCGGTAATTCCCTTCATCTTCTGATTATTTATATAACTATAATCAAATACAATATTATTATAACACACAAATTTTTTCAGTCTTGGCCACATTTTATTGTTTCCTATTTTCATTACACGTTTCGCCTCTCATCATGGGATCAGCCACTAGACAAAAACTAAACTCATTACGTATGTAAGTTCTGCACGTACTACGAAAATATTTTTCGTAATGAAAGAAAAATAACATGTAAGAAGAGACAGTGTCAAGTACAATGTTATTGTTATTGAATATAATGCGTTTCGGCTCGTTAAGGTTTCCTCAGATGTCTTAAAAGAGAAGGAAAAGCAAGGATACAATTGTACAAAATTACAAGTTAAGTGGCATGGTACTTTGCTTCACTGAACTTTTAAAAAATTATTTAAACATGTCACATAAGGCTATCAAAGCATTATATATCACTGGTTAGAAGGATGCTATCATACATTTTCTGTTAAGGTGTTATCTAATCGGTTTTACTTATTGCCTGTAGATGCTTCTTCTTACAAAGGTATTATTACTAATGAAAAAACGGCTGCTCGCCTCAGATTTTGTGGTAAGATGACCCAGTCAAAAACTGAACACAGATTAAGAGTGATAACAGAAAGAAGGTGTACTGAACTGTAAACAGAGAAACTAAATAGAAACAGTGAACTGTCCTATCTCAAGATGTGCAACATCGAGCGAAGTTGAACAGCCAAGGGGTTGTGATTACGTGGACACGAGTTGGATTGCGAAGGAGCAGATTCGTGTTCAGATCTCTTTCGTACCCGACACACATCTTTTTTTTTCTTCACTAAATTATCAGCTGTCCGTCCGGTCATTCACGTGCCTGTTCGTTTTATTCAAATTTGTGTTTGTGTCGTGGTGTAACGTCCGTCCGCAACAGCGGGGTGCAAAGAAGGGACCTCCATACGTACGTACCTCCTATTTATTCTTCACAAGTTCTAAGGTGGCCATAATTTCGGGCCTTACAAGCACTCATCCACATAGTTTGACGTGATCTACAACCACAGTAGGTACTATTTGATAGGCAGTACATCATATATATGAATATATAGAGGAAACTGACATTTTCACGTACGTCTTGTAAATAATTGTTAACACTTATTGCATGAAAGGTGATGTAGAGTCTTTATTACTAATAAAAACGGCGTAATGAATGATTCCCTATACTTGTAGAGGTTGGGACGCCAGTTGAGATGAAACAGCAGGCAGAACTCAAGCACTGGGTGGAAGTACCACACAGATGTTGGTCCTGCTTAAACACAGGAATTAGCTTGATGGACGTCGCGGGACCTGATCTCTGGTGCACAATTGGGTGACGGCTGCCCGCTATTGTAGTAGGGGCCGGAAGGACAACCGGATAATACTTCCGAACGATGAAACTCTTGGACGCAGGTGAAAGGAACGAAGAAGCGGTCCCTCGGAAACCACGCAGGCTGGGTTATTTCCAAGGATTGTTACTCAGAAGTTTACCATTGTACGAATATAGATCTTTCGTCGCAAACTTTCCGGGCTGGACGACAAAGGACTAAAATATGGTTGGTCGGCGTTCGGTAGAATCTGTAGAGAGGGAGAACATTCCGTGGTATCGGGAATATGATTCGTTTTCGGAATTACGTTGGTGGGGAGCTGAGCCTTGCTGGGAGGCCAGTGGTGGAGAGACGAGGTCTTCTGTTGTGAGCGCCCGTGAGTGACTGTAGCTCGATATCAGCTTTGTTGGTACAGACGGACTTCCTGTCTTTGATCTCATAAGAGTTTATAGTTAGAACAATTAGGCACTGAATGTTGCGAACCTATACGATTCTGGACTTCACCTCCAAGTTGGAAGTCGTCTTTGAATACGGGGCGTTCAGTAATTGAGAGCACTTGCTCTGCCTATACTTACGTTGAGACGTTACTCAAGTCCGTCCTTGTGGCTGGGAGTTCGTGTTTCTCGTCTGTAGAACGCAGAGAGGAGAAGACAGTATTAGAGTATTTAGTCAGAGGACCGCCTTCTGCCGTCCTAGTGTTTGAAAGAGTTTATTTGTGGCTGAAGTTCTTCCATCGTCACAGACGAGTACGAGAACCATCACATCGACGCACCAGACGCAGTACATACGGTTATATCGCAAATTCCTTCGGCTTATTAGAGCTATAAAAGCTAAACAGCTCGGATCACGTTAGTTTGTTTCCACTGAGGTTCCAAACCACGGTAGATCATCTTTGAATGTAGTGTCTTCTAGTGTTTGGTACGTAGATGATGTCAGTCACTTCGCGTTATTGACATTAGACTGCGCAGTCACAATAAGGTGTAGAGTTGGGCAATTGATTAGTAATTTTACTTAGGAAATGTAAACTTTGTAATACGAGGTGCATTCAAGTTCTAAGACCTCCAATTTTTTTTCTCCGGACTGCAAAGAGATAGAAACATTCGCATTGTTTTAAAATGAGGCCGCGTTCATTGTCAATACGTCCCAGAGATGGCAGCACCGTACGGCAGATGGAATTTTACCGCCAGGGGCGAGAATGAGAACTGTTTTAAATACTTAAAATGGCGACGTTTTGCTTACTTGAACAGCGTGCAATCATTCGTTTTCTGAATTTTGCGTGGTGTGAAACCAATTGAAATTCATCGACAGTTGAAGGAGACATGTGGTGATGGAGTTATGGATGAGTCGAAAGTGCGTTCGTGGGTGCGACAGTTTAATGAAGGCAGAACATCGTGTGACAACAAACCGAAACAACCTCGGGCTCGCACAAGCCGGTCTGATGACGTTATCGAGAAAGTGGAGAGAATTGATTTGGGGGTTCGCCGAATGACTGTTGAACAGATCGCCTCCAGAGTTGGCATTTCTGTGGGTTCTGTGCACACAATCCTGCATGACGATCTGAAAATGAGAAAAGTGTCATCCAGGTGAATGCCACGAATGCTGACGGACGACCACATGGCTGCCCATGTGGCATGTTGCCAAGCAATGTCGACGCGCAACGACAGCATGAATGCGACTTTCTTTTCGTCGGTTGTGACAATGGATGAGACGTGGATGCCATTTTTCAATCCAGAAACAAAGCGCCAGTCAGCTCAATGGAAGCACACAGATTCACCGCCACCAGAAAAATTTCGGATAACCGCCAGTGCTGAAAAAAATGATGGTGTCCATGTTCTGGGACAGCGAGGGCGTAATCCTTACCCATTGTGTTCCAAAGGGCACTACGGTAACAGGTGCATGCTCCAAAAATGTTTTGAAAAACAAATTCCTTCCTGCACTGCAACAAAAACGCCCGGGAAGGGCTGCGCGTGTGTTGTTTAACCAAGACAACGCACCCGCATATCAAGCTAACGTTACGCAGCAGTTTCTTCGTGACAACTTGGAAGTGATTTCTCATGCTCCCTACTCACCTGACCTAGCTCCTAGTGACTTTTGGCTTTTTCCAACAATGAAAGACACTCTCCGTGGTCGCACAGTCACCAGCCGTGCTGCTATTGCCTCACCGATTTTCCAGTGGTCAAAACAGACTCCTAAAGAAGCCTTCGCCGCTGCCATTGAATCATGGCGTCAGCGTTGTGAAAAATGTGTACGTCTGCAGGGCGATTACGTCGAGAAGTAACGCCAGTTTCATCGATTTCGGGTGAGTAGTTAATAAGAAAAAAAATCGGAGGCCTTAGAACTTGAATGCAGCTCGTATAAAGGCTTTTTATAATCTACAATAAAAATATAAGCAGAAACAACGTTTACCATTTAGTAGGATTAGCTGCCTTCTTCATTCATTTATGTTTTGATTGTAATTTATAGAATTAAGAGATCCTAAGATGTGCTTCAGGAGGTAGTGAGACAGGACCAAGTCGTCATTTTAGCGTTTATTATTTTCCGTTGCGCGCATTCATTTTACACCCGCCTGGACTAGCATCTTGGAAAGTAATCACATATTATGATTCGCGCGTGCCGCTTTGGAAGTTTTGTCTCTTGCATTCCTATGTTGCAACATAGTTCCAACCGATGTATTTGTTGTTTTCATTTCTGTAATAGATCTATGTTGCATCTCACCTGCTCTCTCTACTTTTAACATACTTGTATATTCTTACCACATGATTCACATTCTATAACCAATGTATAACATGACACTTACCAAGACAACAGAGGCTGAATAGACACGTCAGATGACCGGACGGAAAGTTTATAGGTTTTGGGAACAACAAATGGGCCAAGAGGAAGGTCTCAACACGGATCTCCCGCCTTGCAGTCCAACGTCGTGATCGCGCAACCACGAAGCGGTGGTTCTTGCAATTCTCTCTATATTGCACATTTGAGCTTGGACCGTTAATTGCTGCTATTTTGCTTCTTTTTTCACAGTTCAGTACATCTTTTCCTGTTTTTGTGCTTGATCTGTGTTCGGGTTTTGGCGGGCTATCCATTGGGCTACCTTACCACAAAATCTGATAGGGTGCGATGTAGAGTTCTTCTGATAGTCTTACGCCTAGATTAGTTACGTTTCGCCGACTGTAGTGCCTTCTGTTGTTGTTCGGCCCTATGAGCGCGGACAACATGGTTTTAGTCTGCGCCCTAGTTTCAATGTGGCCGTCTATTAGACCGTTTAGTCACCTCATATCCATGGTCATTCGATGTACAAATGACTCTACGCTGCGCTTCACCTGGCGGCTCTGACTACTTTAAGGTATTTTCTGTTACATTATTTCTCTGTGTCCCTTCCTCCGCTTTATGTCTACCTTCGTATAGTTATCCCCGGTTTTTATTTTTTTAAGTTATAACCCTGGTTTCTTCCTGTGTGTCCTGTTCGACGATTCTTCCTTTAAATGATTTGTTATCATCGTTCTGACTAACCTCCCTACCAGAAGGTGATACGTAATGCTTTGATAGCCTTTCGTGAAAATTTACTTTTTAAAAAATTTTCAAATATCGTTTAAAACGGTAGCTTACCTTAGAACCATGCTCCTTATCTTGTAATTTTCTTTGCTGTTCCTTTTCTTTTAGAAAATCTGAGGAACCCCTAACCACGCGGAACTCCTTATTTGTAACAAAAATAACTTTGCATCCGAGACAGTTTCTTTTTACTTAGTTATGGAAACGGGTGGCTGTTCCAGCCAGCTCATCATGCAATGCAATAGCCTTAAAAATATCAATGGGATGCACATTATATCAGTAGGTCACAAAATGAGTAGTGCTCACATCAAATAGGGTACAAATACAGTACTATACATGAATATTATACATAAATTGCTTTAAAAAGGAGAAAAGAACTCATTGACAAAAGGCTCAAACACGCACGTGAATATCGGATCTGAGGAGACGTTCTCCTTAGAACACTCTCAAAATCAACTAAACTACGGAAGTTAAACCGTAAAAGGCAGTCACTGTTCTCAGGTCCGTGTGTGATCGCCATACTCCACACCCAGGATGTTATCTATTAGCACACTTCAGAAGAGATACTAAGTTCATTCCCACGCAAAGATTTCAGGAAATTTATATACAGAGCACCCGACTGAACGTAAGCATTGTTTTAGTTCAAATGTATATGAAAACAATGACGAATGCGACCAATATAGACATTGCTTATAGTAACATCAGTATGTGACATACGAGGAAGTGGTTAACAGGAATTTATTTTTAGTGACACTTTCAGTAAACAAATTACGAAGAGAATCGTTATAAAAAGACATACCAATAGCAAAACAAACTAATCTTAAACCCAGATTACATCCATGTCTATGCTATAATAAAATAAAACAGGAATAACATGCTCCAGACGAGTAAAGGAATTGGAATCTTAAATTAAATCATGCCACATTTAACTGCCTTATTGATCAGCTACGTACAAAATAAATGGCTAAGAGAATCTCAAAAACATAAATTTCACCAGTAACGAATGTACCTGGCATCAGAGGAGCAATACTGCTAACTTATGGAAAACACAAAAATTGCCACGTCGACTCACAAATGCACGAATGTAAATCTGACCCACGACATGTTTAATTTTCATGAGTGCATACTGTGCAGATCATAAAGATAACAAAGAATCAGCATTGCAGAACAATGTGTACTGCGCACATTCTGCTATGCTAATACTGTGCAGTTGTTATGAGTGGCCGACCGGAGTGGCCGTGCGGTTCTAGGCGCTACAATCTGGAAGCGAGCGACCGCTACGGTCGCAGATTCGAATACCTGCCTCGGGCATACATGTGTGTGATGTCCTTAGGTTAGTTAGGTTTAATTAGTTCTAATTTCTAGGCGACTGATGACCTCAGAAGTTAAGTCGCATAGTGCTCAGAGCCATTTTTGTTTTGAGTGTGCTGTGGGTCGACCTAGAGGGGGCCCAGGGATTTTGTTAATTTATATATTATTAATTTTGCGTTGGGTACGATTCAAATGCACGTCCTATCACAAAATGAAGGATTTTTACTGGATGCAGTGGTAGGAACTGAGGCAGGACGCTATTGTTCTAATGTATACGTATGCCTACGATACATAAATGTGTTAAGGAGAGAAATCATGTGAAGTAAAGAGCCACATCTAAGTACTAAATACGGAAAATATGATGTACTGTTACTCTGTTTCCGCTATGGAGACAAATAGAATTATACACTAAGTTATGACCTAAACATTGAGCCATGTACTACTTATTAGCTTACACTTTAACTGTATTATAGAGGACCGTAGCGTTAAGGATAACCGATTATCTTACCTATACTTGAAAGTGTAACTACTTACGTTCTTACATAAAATAGTGACAACATATGGCATTGATGTATACTTTACAATATTATTACATGAGACATAATGCTGTACGGTGAATGAAAACCATGATGCAAAATACAATTCAAGCAAGATCTTACACAATAACTCAGTGTGGATTATGGAATTTATAACGTGAAACCAGAAATATGAAGCTGAAAGGAAAAGTAGTCAATATTATTCTCCCCAACACATGCACATAAATGAGAAGAATTTAATTGATTTTTCTTTAGACACAAGTAGAAGAACTTAAGTAATGTAAACATTTTTAGTTATAAAATACTAGAGAAAACTTGCGACAAATTATTTCAGACAAACAGTAAAATCCATAAGTGAATCGAATTTTCTCCTTGGAGTAGATCAAATCAAATTTCTAACTAAACACAGCGCTGGATTGAATTTTGATTAAAGTGATGATGAATGTACATTGTAGAGGTTAGAATAAACAGGTTAGAATAGCAATAAGAAAGGAGAATATGGTGCAGAATCACAATATGACCAAAGGTGAAGGGTAGATTGGCAGTCTCAAACAAAAGAATTTGAGTATAGGAACTAAGGGTCGCAGCTGCATATTTTCGGCGCTACAGGGACATAATTGCACTGTACTTGCTTGAGAATTGTCCTCCAAAATGATGGTCAGGGCCCGGAGAAAGTGTGATCACTTCTGTCTTTATGCTCTTCATTTTTGGAACACAACCTACGACCAGCTTAGAGACAGACACTTTCTGCAGGATCTGAACATCATTCTGTAGGACAGTGCTCAATCACGTACAGGGCAAACTGTTACTGATTTGTTTGACTGATGGGGCTGCTAAGTGTTATACCACCTACTGCGCTCCCCTTGGGCAGAAGGTTGATCTTAAATCCAAACCATGGAAATTTTGTAGCAGTTCTTCTAGCTTTTCTGATCGATGCGTTACCGGATCAATTATCGTGTTGATCTCACGCGAATCTAGCACCAAGAGAATGATACCGTCTTGTTTCTCAGCCACAGTGCTTGTATTATCGTACGTTGAGGCCGCTGGTTCGATAATATTATAGTCCAGCATTTTATTAACTTCTAAGTAGATTTCTGCCGGCATGCCAGTGGTGTCGTGCAAGGTGACACAAAAACTTTGTTGTGGTCCCACCCAGAACGCAATTCGAAATTTCTAATTGCAGCTGTCTTTGGCAAGAATATATCTGCGTTCTCTCTTAAGTGACTCTCCTCCTTGTCACGCCTAGGGATATTGTCTAGGTTGTGATTCTTGAGTTTCTCCCGGCGTATTTGATAATCAAAATATCCACGGGTGTACTGCCAGTTGCTCAACATGTAATCTGTTGCACTGTGCACTTGTTGCTTAATTTGTGCCCGTCTTGTGGTGTCGGTCTACTTCCGAATCGACGTGATGGTCCTACGGCTCCTACCCCATTGGTGGTGAAACTCCCTCTTTCTGCAGGATAAGATCACCTCGTCCTATATATAGAATGGCTAGCTGATCATTTAAAAAGTACGTTCCAAACACTGCATCGATATTTAATTTTATCCATATTTTGCAGCTTAAAATGTGATTGTATTCAAAACATTGGAGGTATGAATTAAACAACGTGTTTTATTAATTACACGATGCATTTAGGACACTGTGGGTCCATCTTCAGGTGTAATTTGTCTTAATACATGTTTTATTTCTTCTCCTGAACGAGGTGAAATGCATTTCATGTATTAAGACAAGCAGGCCACGGTGGACGAGCGGTTCTAGGCGCTTCAGTCCAGAACCGCGCGACTGCCGCGGTAGCAGGTTCGAATCCTGCCTCGGGCATGGATGTGTGTGATGTCCTTAGGTTAGTTAGTTTTAAGTAGTTCTAAGTTCTAGGCGACTGATGACCTCAGATGTTAAATCCCATAGTGCTCAGAGCCATTTGAACGATATTAAGACAAATTACGCCTGACGATGGACCCACAGGGGCCGAAATGCATCGTTTAGTTAATAAAACACGAAAAAGTTGTGACTGAAGGCGTTGTTTGATGCATACCCCCAATGCGCTGTATCGATAGACATCATGTAGATGTAGATGTAGAGCGGGGACGAGGAGGACGGTTGTCTCTAGTACACGCCCTTGGCAGTTAACCACGAGTCGAATATAAAACTGCACCTCATTGTGCTTCCCCGTCACGGCTCCTTGTATTATTGTTTTAGTGATTTTGAGCGCAGGCCATGGGTGCTTTTAGACGCACTCTCTGATATGGCCGTAATGTGGCTCCCACTGTTGATAGTTCCCGTCAGGTGGACGTCACCTACGGTTACATAAATGTTGGGGTGTAAATCCTGTCTGCTGAGAACCTCTTTTTTCTCATACAAAATCATCCTATGTCATCATACTGTAATAAGTTAATGTTGCTCGTACCGATACTACGCACGGCTTTGTTTTGGGCTGAGGCCGTAGCGGCCGTCTGTCAGATGCTACGCAGACTTCTGCTGCGGTTTCTGTTTGGAGGCTTAGCTGGTCTACGTCGTTTACGTTGTTCTGGTGATCGCGTTACGGACTTCGCCTACGAATCCCTCCATTATTGCTTCTCTGCCCTGAGCTCCAGACCGGCTCCACGAAATGCATTTCCCTCCTGTCGCTATTTTCGTTTTTGTGAAAGTTATTGCCATACATTCCCCACCTGCTTCTTTCATTCCACTGAGGCTCATTGTTAAATCTTTGGCCTTGATGTTGGTTTCTTGTTGGCCTGTTTGTTTGTGTATTTTGCCAGTTATTATTTCCTCCAGATGCACCTTGCGAATTTCGTTCATTATGACTCATTTGGTCTCTCGCGTTTTCTGCTTCCTTGACAAAGTCTAACTCTCACAGAGCGCTTTTGAGTGACTCTTTGTCATTTAATTTGCTAATGAGCAATTCGGGACACCACAATGGCAGTTTTATGTTCCAGCGTAGCAGTATCTACTTATCAGTTTACGGCTGCTCCAGGTAACGGTTCTTGTTGACAAGTGCTTCGTAATCCTTCTCTGACATAACCTCACGTTTAATCCTTTTTCGGCCGGCCGGTGTGGCCGAGCGGTTCTAGGCGCTTCAGTCTGGAACTGCGCGACCGCTACAGTCGCAGGTTCGAATTCTGCCTCGGGCATGGACGTGTATGACGTCCTTAGGTTGGTTAGGTTCTACGTTCTAGGGGACTGATGACCTCAGACGTTAAGTCCCATAGTGCTCAGAGCCATTTGAACCATTTTAATCCTTTTTCTGGTGCCCTCTGACCAATAGGCGTTTAGGAAAACGTCTCTGAATTCCCCGTAACTGTGGCAGTTTGCTTCAGCGCCACGCTTGTGCTTTGCTATTGAACCTTCCCGGTATCTACAGACAAAATCCAATTTGTATACTGGTGGCCATGACTCCGGTAGTACTCTATCATACTGAGCAATCCATGACTTGGGGTGTAATTAATTGTTGTTCTCTTTGTAAAGCTGGAAATTTTGAACTGAGAGAAAATGTTTCAAGTCGAAATATTCACAATTTTACGCCCCTCGACTTTCTCTAAATGCTGGCGCGCGTCCGCCAAGATTTCATGAGCGACCGATCCCTGAATGTTTTTGTATCTACATCTACATCTACATCTACATTTATACTCCGCAAGCCACCCAACGTGTGTAGCGGAGGGCACTTTACGTGCCGCTGTCATTACCTCCCTTTCCTCTTCCAGTCGCGTTACGGTTTGCGGGAAGAACGACTGCCGGAAAGCCTCCGTGCGCGCTCGAATCTCTCTAGTTTTACATTCGTGATCTCCTCGGGAGCTGTAAGTAGGGGGAAGCAATATATTCGATACCTCATCCAGAAACGCACCCTCTCGAAACCTGGGCAGCAAGCTACACCGCGATGCAGAGCGCCTCTCTTGGCAGAGTCTGCCACTTGAGTTTGCTAAACATCTCCGTAACACTATCACGCTTACCAAATAACCCTGTGACGAAACGCGCCGCTCTTCTTTGGATCTTCTCTATCTCCTCTGTCAGCCCGACCTGGTACGAATCCCACACTGATGAGCAATACTCAAGTATAGGTCGAACGAGTGTTTTGTAAGCCACCTCCTTTGTTGATGGACTACATTTTCTAAGGACTCTCCCAATGAATCTCAACCTGGTACCCGCCTTACCAACAATTAATTTTATATGATCATTCCACTTCAAATCGTTCCGCAGTCGTACTCCCAGATATTTTACAGAAGTAACTGCTACCAGTGTTTGTTCCGCTATCATATAATCATACAATAAAGGATCCTTCTTTCTATGTATCCTCAATACATTACATTGCCACTCCCTGCACCAGGTGCCTATCCGCTGCAGATCTTCCTGCATTTCGCTGCAATTTTCTAATGCTGCAACTTCTCTCGTGTCACCAGAGTCACGCAGTAGTGTTTCCGTACGTCTGAGTCGCGCACATTTGCGGTCCGGCTCGGAGCTTTGTGCACTACGCGCCGCTGACTTCGCGCGCTCGGCCGAGCGCCGTTCCCCGTTAAGCGGCCGCTCCCGCCGCTATCGGCCTATGCCGTGGGACGTGTGGCTCCAGGGTGGGTTCCAAAATTTTCACTTTGACATTGCTCTTGACACACGAAATCACGGCGACGTACTGTTGCTTCTGGCTGAATTTCTACAAGAGCGACCCGTTTGCACGTTTGTCGCACCTCACCAGCCAGCTCAGTCTGCTGGGTTTGATTCCTAACATTTCTTTCTGTGTCATTCCAGCTACTCTCTCTCCCTGATTTTTAAGAACAGAAATTCCTTCCTGGTTACGCTCACTTCGACCTTTGCCAGCACTGCCTGATCTCGCTCAATTTGGGCATTTTTCGACGCATCTCGTGCTACTAATCTGACTGTCCTAACCTCACTTCTGGACGCTACCAGTATTTCTCGCGTCTCATCTGATGTTTTCCTTTTATCTTTAACTTCTGTTTTTACACCTGAAACGTCTCTGTGGAGTCGTTTCGTAAGACGCTTGTCTCACTGGATTCTGTGCATCCTATTCTGTCCACCGCCTGATTGCTGTTTAATTTATTAACTCTTCCAGAAAGACTGAGCAATCAAACTAAAGCTTATTAAGTGATATTATGTTTGACCTGTATTTATTACGTATTCCCTTCACCCTATTTTTTATGTGTGAGTCAGTGTGACTGAATGAGTATTTACGTGTGGTTTCGGGTTTCTTTTGTGGGGGACACTGAGTTGGTTGTCGTCTGCTAGGAGCAGGTGATGTTTGCCTCTCGTTTGGAGAGTAGCACAGGATGACCAACTTAGGACCCCAGTACCTGGACAGAGAAGTTTGGTTCAAATGGCTCTGAGCACTATGGGACTTAACATCTGAGGTCATCAGTCCCCTAGAACTTAGAACTAATTAAACCTAACTAACCTAAAGACATCACACACATCCATGCCCGATGCAGGATTCGTACCTGAAACCGTAGCGGTCGCGCGGTTCCAGACTGAAGCGCCTAGAACCGCTCGGCCACAACGGCCGGCTGAGAGGTTTACCCCTTTTAGTCTGGGGTTGGTTTGTCTGTCACGTTGGTGGCGGAAGCCTACCCCTCTAGTAGCTTCCGTTGCACAGGTAGTTAGGCGAAGCTCGGTGGAGAAAGGACACTCTGCAGCTAGCGGTTGGTGAGTACAGTTCGTAGCTCCTAGAGAAGGTTTCTGCTGATAGGAAGTAGGTCATGGAATATTTAAGTACTTCAGCTTAACTGAAAAGTGTGCAGTTATGGATTTTCGGACTGTGGCAGAATTATTTTGATAAAAAAATTGGCGATGATGGTGGTTGCAATTAAAAGTCCGGAAGTTGCTTTATTCCTTTCAGACATCATGGTGTGGAATTTCTAGCAGTGAATATGTTTAGGAAAATCTGGTCAGTACAACTTCGTGTGAACATTAGAATGATAGTGGTTTCTAGCGAGCGTGATTTTTATTGTTCTTATTTTCTATGTTTTCGTGGAAGATACTATTGTCTCTTTGTTTTCCTCTCGTAACTCGTGTTTGGTAACCGATGCTCCTTCTCGTCTGCTACTGCGCTGCAATAGGTTGTCACATTACCAGTTTAATTGTTTCGTGTGTTATAATTTCAGTAAAATAAAGGAAATGTTTGTAACGGTTTGTTTCTGAACGGACCACGTGTACGTTGAAGCGGTTGGGAGGGTTTCCGCCTTCCCGAGTAAATTTTATTCCGTGGTGGCAAAATCATTCTGATATTGTACCATTCAAATTTGTCACATTTTTGCTTGGTTTAATGTCTAAGTTCTGAACAGTTAACTCGTAATCAAGTTTATCACGCTGAAGTTCGGCCGTTTGTAAGAGGCAGGCGCGCTTCTACATCGTATATCTACTCTACAAAACATTGCGAATCGGATAAACTTCTTTCCAAGCTAGTGCATGAGCATAATGGTGAACTATTTCTGTCGTGGGTATGTAGATGGAATGATTGAATTATTGTGTTCTACTTCCCTTTTGTGTGTTTTTTCCTTTTTAAAGGCACTATTCTGCCATTTTTGGCGAATTATTTACTTAAATTTTTTATTCAGGCACCAGTCATGTGTATTCATAGGACGGGCATCAAATTCAGTCACGAAATAAATGTACTACGTAAAAGATAAATTGTGCGTCCTTCATCTTTCTCATTGATGCCACTTTTCAAATTAATATTCTGATCCATGATTTGTTTTGAAACTTGATCTGCTTGCTTGTGATGAACAAAAATGGGAGGAAAAATCAAAGAGCACGGGTGTACTGTCTCAAAATTAAGGAAGACACATTTAATTAAAAAAGCTCTTTGATGTACGATATACAACGCTGTTCGTCTTGTTAGTTTCTTTGAAAAATTTGCATTCTTATAATTAAATTCTTAATTTAATTAAACTGATAATTTCCAATTCGGTCTTTCCTTAAATGTTAGGAAAGGCTTGCGCTGGTGGCAACCCTGTAATTTTTAAGTTTATGATTGTGCTTGTGAGGTGGCTTAACCAGGAATTGCGCACAAGGGTTACATCTCCATTATTCTTGGTACGTAACCTATGTCGAGCCTTGGCTAGGATCCGTTTACAGTTCGACATACATACTTTACACGAACTTAACTTCATTCCTGACCCGATTTACGTTCTTTGCAAACTCATCAGCCCTCCTTTGAACCGAGCCGGGTGCCACAGTGGTTAGCACACGGAACTCTTATTCGGGAGGACGACGGTTCAATCCGGCGTCCGGACATCCTGATTTAGGTTTTCCGTGATTTCCCTAAATCGCTTCAGGAAAATGCCGGAATAGTCCCTATGAAGTGGCACGGCTGACTTCCTTCCCCATCCTTCCCTAATCAGATGAGACCGATGACCTCAGTGTCTGGTCTCTTCCCCCAACAACCCAACCCAACCCACCTTTGAATTTTTCTTAATTTCTTTCGTTACTGCGTACTGTCTTGAAGCTTCTGAATTTCCCTAATTTCATTAACGAGACTCTCCTGTCTTTGGTCTTCTTCCTGTCGTCGCTTCTCTGCCTCAAGCATAAACTGAATGATCGATTCTAACTGCGTACTTCCAGTAACGTATCCTGGACTAGACGCAAGCCACTCAGCTGCCCTATGGCACGTTGCCCGCGAAATCAGACTGTTACTTTCCCTGACTGTACCTCTTTCCGTATTTAGAGAAACTGCGTGACCTGCCACCTCGGCATCTTTTTCGCTTTCATTTCCTGAGTGAAATGAACCCCTCATCACTGGAGTATTCTGCATTTGACATCTGTACCTCGTTTGCAGAATGATTTAAATGAAGATCTTCCGCCGTCCTATGCTGTTCTGCATCAATACCTAGCTCGTGTTCCATTATGGATGACATCAGTGCGCAGACTTTCTCACTACATACACGAGCTTTCCTTCTCCTAAGTATTCATATCAACTGCTACTTGCCGGACGCAGTCTTGAACCGCGCGACTGCTACGGTCGCAGGTTCGAATCCTGCCTCGGGCATGGATGTATGTGATGTCCTTAGTTTAATTAGGTTTAAATAGTTCTAAGTCTAGGGGACAGATGACCTCAGATGTTAAGTCCCATAGTGCTCCGAGCCATTTGAACCATTTTTTTCAACTGCTTCTTCCGCAAGTACCGACTCTAATGCATCGCGCGTCACAACTTTACTCTGATCTTCTTTCACATGAAGATCGCATTTATGGGTAAGCCCATGAAACAAAACCAACTCTAAAATGTCTGCTCCACAAAATCTTTCTCAACGCTGTTAGCAAAGATGCAACATCAGACGAGAAGTGACCCAGAAGTCACTGACAAGACACAATGAGAAATAAAAACAGATGACACAGACAGCACATACACTGACAAAAAATGACTACAACACAATACAAATTACTGAAACACAAGAAATAGCGCTGAAACTGAGTCTAAATGTTCTCAGTGCACCATAGCCTCACGTTGAAAAAAAAAGGAAAAAACGCACCTGTTCCTTAAGATAACGCACTTACTATGTCACAGAAGTGCCATGATTCGAGATCCTGCCCAAGGGATACCAACTGCAGACCGTAGCTTGCTTTTATAATAAATATGTACGTAAAGAAAAGTATTATCTTCTCAATAACCTTCAAACCGTGAGCTACACCCATAATTTTTGTGTATGAAAATACTGAATTTACTCATGGCACTTTTGCTGGCTTTGCCTGCAGTCACTTTCAGAAATCAAACTAATAATCAATTTAACTAATTTAATAAGATTGAACCTTGAATTGTTGGTGTATTCATGTATCACCAGAATAAAATAAAAATGATGAATAGTTGAAGCTGTAAATGAGAACAGTGGCGTATTTAAGTTTATAAAACTAGTGACAAGTTTTTATTAATCCTTTTATAACTACAATGAGCTGACAAATCTTACAAAAAAAACTACAAACACGAATCAGGAAAGGGATGGTGCTTGACTGGCAAAGCATTTGTTGGGGTGGAAGCTATACAAGTTCTCCGCTGCATTAATCCCTTTACGACGCAATCTGACTTTCTCTAAATGAATCCACTGTGGGGCCCAATTACATTCAAATAGAATCAACTACAACCAAGTACACCAAAAATTATGGTTCACCGGAGAACAGGGAGCTGTGAGTATCATTTAACAAGCGTATGCCGGTGCAGCAATACTTTACCCTTTCGCCTTGATTCAGCTGGCAGCAGAAGACAGCGCGATGCAGGCGACAAACAAATGGAGGGCTGCGACAGCTGTAACGTTCTGACATGTCCACGAAAATGTACAATCTACGAGGACTGGCGTTCTGATAATTAGAACGTTTCTAACTTCCCTATCAGAGCCCTCAAGTCCTGCACCCGTTCGCTGGTCTGGCCAAACAAATTTCAGTCACAGGTACTTCAGTGTATGCTGGAATTGTCAAATGTCAGAGGGCCAACTCAGGACACACGATATGTCCAAGATGAAACGGAGTTTCACTGTTGGTGTAGCCGGCCGCGGTGATCTGGCGGTTCTAGGCGCTCAGTCCGGAACCGCCCGACTACTACGGTCGCAGGTTCGAATCCTGCCTCGGGCATGGATGTGTGTGATGTCCTTAGGTTAGGTAGGTTTAAGTAGTTCTAAGTTCTAGGGGACTGATGACCATAGACGTTAAGTCCCATAGTGTTCAGAGCCATTTGAACCATTTGAACTGTTGGCGCAGAACTGCAACTGGTTCTTAGTCCACCACACGCTACAGACCGCCAGTCTCATCCACGAGGTAAAGATCTGAAGGTCTCCACCAGTGAAGGACTAGAAGATGAAGAAAGCAAAGAATCACAATCGCTTTCCACCAAGCCTCGGTATAGGAGCCTCCGCAGTGTACAAACCAATCCAACTATCCTCTACTCATTGAACCTCCCCTTTTGACTGTTCTGTTGGCCTGGTAGTCAATCCAGACAGAGCACCAGGGTTCCCACACTGGGGGAGCAGGCCTCTGCTTTGCATATGCCGAGAGAAGCCAGTCAGTGACTCAGAATCTCTCTTGTCTGAGAAAAGAAGATTTTAGACTAGGGAGGCTTCATTTTCACAGTAGGTAAGCATGGCCATGGTTCGGCAAAAAACATCTACCTAGATGGGACCAAAATTCCTCATTTATGGAGGGACCTAATCTTTCCAGGCCAACCATTTCCAATTTCTGAAACAAGGCTGTTAAACTTCTCAGACAGTCGTGCCCGTGAAATATATGTTTCTGCTTCTCGCCAAAAGAAAGTATTTGACCTTCCCACCCTTTGCACAAAAGCTCAGATTACAGCAATCTCTATTAAATGGCTTCCTCCATACACTTTCCGCCAACTTGCCACCTTCACAATATACTGTCGCCTGGCCCAGGTAAAATGTTTTGTGAACTGGAGCCCTATAATCCCCAGAGCACTGTTTCCCAGAGTCACTCGCACAGCCAGGTCACTGGACTCAGAATTTATGGCCCACAGTTCATTTCTCTCCATGTTCTCTGTCGCCTACACTATGGTCCCTCGGGTGCAAGTTCTCTACAGGCTACACATACAGTTATATGAACCTTCTGCCCACTATTTCCTCATCTAAAAGTCCTAAACCACACATACCAAATATAGTACTGGGGAATAACAAGATTGTGATCTAAAATATCTGACTGATAATGCCGTTAAAGTGAGAGAGTGATGTGCCACCTCTTAGTATTTCCTAAACAAATGTATTCCCGATATTTCAATTCTCTACATTAATTGCTTCTTGGTATTGCGATATGAAGTACGTTGAAATGCAAACTAACAGAACCAGCTCAAGTCCTATATGACACCACTTTCAGGCAGGCATGATCTATGAGTGATGTCACTCTGGGTAAAACTATGTCTGTAAATATCTACATATTGTTAGTAACGAACAGAGGATGTAGGTAATAAAGTAATAAGTAATTCTGAACACTTTTGGAGAATACAAAAACGGATGCAATGAACGTATCTTGAGTAAACATAGGGACACTAAAAAGCAGTTCTGTGTGAGGAGACAATGATGAGCCATACTTTTACTGTAGAATCCATACTCACTTAACTTAATGCACCTTTTGTCGTAGAATTATCTATGTTTCACTTTACTTGTAGGATGTACGATATATGTTTTTCCTTGCTTGCATTCATAAATCTGGAACCTTGCTGCTGAGTAAAGTATGATGCTTATCTAAGAGGCCTGTTGGATTTAGTTGCAAACTACTTGGATTTTATGTATAATTCGGGATTATACTGTGCCGAATGTGGTGAGAATCAAGCGTGACTCGCGATTCCTTCCTGTTACATAAAGATTTAGGTTCGCTATTTTATTTTACTGACTTGGTGTGTAAAAACGGTTTCCACATTAGTGAGCAGACTAGATAAGAGCTGAGTCAGACCCAAATTATCCCTAAATGAAATCGCATTACAATAGAAGGACAATTAAAATAGGTGTGTTAGCGGAGCCAGCCAAGTATGTGTTCACCATACTACTTTTATCGAAATGTAAAGCTATATGTCGGAAGTCCGCATTATCGTAAATGTAAAGACATTGCGTCAATAAATAGACATTGAGGAACTACACGTAAAAGTATGTTTCTAGTGCTGTAGCACAATATAATCTCAGAACGATATAAATGAAGACATTAGTTACGTAAAATAAACGCGGTGTACGTCAGTGGATTAACTGAGACATGCAAACCTGCTACGTAAATCGGAAAGCATGTGATGAAAACGACGAGAGACGAGTCGTAGTCGTCGCATGAAAATTTGTCCCGATGGTGAAAAACTACACTACTGGCCATTAAAATTGCTACACTAAGAAGAAATGCAGACGATAAATGGGTATTCATCGGACAAATATATTATTCTAGAACTGACATGTGATTACATTTTCACGCAATTTGGGTGCATAAATCCTGAGAAATCAGTACCCAGAACAACCACCTCTGGCCGTAATAATGGCCTTGATACGCCTGGGCATTGAGTCAAACAGAGCTTGGATGGAGTGTACAGGTACAGCTGCCCATGCAGCTTCAACACGATACCACAGTTCGTCAAGAGTAGTGACTGGCGTATTGTGACGAGCCAGTTGCTCTGCCACCATTGACCACACGTTTTCAATTGGTGAGAGATCTGGAGAAAGTGCTGGCCAGGGAAGCAGTTGAACATTTTCTGCATCTAGAAAGGCCCGTACAGGACCTGCAACATGCGGTCGTGCATTACCCTCCTGAAATGTAGGGTTTCGCAGGGATCGAATGAAGGGTAGAGCCACGGGTCGTAACACATCTGAAATGTAACGTCCACTGTACAAAATGCCGTCAATGCGAACAAGACGTGACTGAGAAGTGTAGCCAGTGGCACCCCATACCATCACGCCGGTGATGCGCCAGTATGGCGAAGACGAATACACGCTTCCAATGTGCGTTCACCAAGATGTCGCCAAACACGGATGCGACCATCATGATGCTGTAAACAGAACCTGGATTCATCCGAAAAAATGAAGTTTTGCCATTCGTGCACCCAGGTTCGTCGTTGAGTGCACCATCGCAGGCACTCCTGTCTGTAATGCAGCATCAAGGGTAACCGCAGCCACGGTGTCCGAGCTGATAGTCCATGCTGCTGCAAATGTCGTCGAACTGTTCGTGCAGACGGTTGTTGCCATGCAAACGTCCCCATATGTTGACTCAGGGATCGAGACGTGGCTGCACGATCCGTTACAGCCATGCGGATGAGATGCCTGTCATCTCGACTGCTAGTGATACGAATCCATTGGAATCCAGCACGACTTTCCGTATTACCCTCCTGAACCCAACGATTCAATATTCTGCTAACAGTCGTTGGATCTCGGCCAACGCGAGCAGCAATGTCGCGATACTACAAACCGTAATTGCGATATGCTACAATCCGACCTTTATCAAAGTCAGAAACGTGATGGTACGCATTTCTCCTGCTTACACGAGGCATCACAACAACGTTTCACCAGGCAACGCCGGTCAACTGCTGTTCGTGTACGAGAAATCGGTTGGAAACTTTCCTCACGTCAGCACGTTGTCGGTGTCGCCGCCGGCGCCAACGTTATGTGAATGCTCTAAAAAGCTAATCATTTGCGTATCACAGCATCTTCTTCCTGTCGGTTAAATTTCGCGTCTCTAGCATGTCATATTCGTGGTGTAGCAGTTTTAATGGCCAGTAGTGTACGTGCGTAGCAATTTACCTGAGATGCAAGTAGCGCGTTTTGCATCCTATATGTCTTCGGCCTACGCTATAAACTTGTAGATCTTCGCAATCTCGGAAGAGACGATTTCGATGGCGCAAAGCGAATCACTGTTGGATCTACCGCTGTGTTCCGACATTTGCCCTCAGCCCTCCTGCCAACGGTAGCAATGCTCGACATGACGCCAATGCCGAGCAACAACTCTACATGACTGCCTCATTAGAGAGCTCTGCCAATGTCATAACGAAGTTAGAGCAATGTCATTTAACAATAAAGCAAAGGTGACCTTACCAAAGTAAAGACGATCCGTCATGAAATTCGGTCGCTGACTCTTCAATAAAATGAAAATAAGTAAAGAAGACGTTTATTACGTGAATTCATGTAAAGATAGTAATCATACTGTGTAGATGATTTTTGTGTCCTTTCCCCTTGAAAGGATTGGTAAAATACGTGAATCGTGGTTGAAAATAATATATATATTTTTTTCAAAACATTTTACAACTCTGTCATATGTATTACATAGGGACGAAGTCCAATATAACAGTAGAAAACTATATTTAAATGAGGTATCTGTTAATTACTACTGTAGGTGTTTTTTGTAAGTTGTAGGTAAAGAATTAATGACAAGCTATTCAATGGCCTGACCAGCATCAAAAGTGTCTTTATACCTGATATGGAACTAAATGTTTGTCAGTAAACAACTAGGCAACTTCCCCAGTAGCCGTCAGTTGTGGTTTTATTCAGGTGTGGAACAATCCAGAAACAGTTTTGAATTTATTCTTTTCCACACAAAACTCGTCCATCACTACACAATAATTAATTGTCTTCTGTTTCAAAAAGAAGTCACTGAAAATGGTCTAGTACCAGATTCATTATTAGCTTTAGATAAACATCAAAATCGCTTTATTAAATTAAAAGAAACAAATTTAACTTCTACTTTCTGTTACATGCAATACTTTCGTACTTAAGTCGCTCCTCACCTTTTACAATCTGACATCCAGTTGTTAGCGTTACACGAAAAGGGTCATACTTGTGGTAATGTGACTTGGGTAAATACAATGCAACACATACAATACGCATGCTCTGTGTTATTAGCTGTCGATGTGGACAAGTTTCTTGACGAAAATTTTCGTACACAGTTACTAGTGGATACATTTCATACGCATTATGGTGGGCTTAAAAGAGCAAATTACTTTTGTTCAAATTATGATAAACTTTCTTGCCGTTTATGCCAGCTACGCTTGATATTGGTCATTGACCGAAACTATAGCGAACTGTGGAAAATAAATGACAGCTGAAGGTTTCACCATGAATTTTAACAGTAATCTGTGTATAACACCACATCTGAAATCATACTTCTGTAGCACCACATCTCAAACGTTTCGGTTCCCTTCTTTTCCGCTGTTTACACCGTCCGTCATTCACTTCCATAGAATGCAGTGCTCCAAACGTACATTCTCTTTCCTCGACTTAAAGCCAATATTTGATGTCAGTAGACTTCTTTTGGCCAGGGACTCCCTATTAGTCTGGGCTAGTGTTCTTTTTATGTCCTCTTTGCTTCACTCATTATGTATTTTTTGCTTCCGAGGTGACTTGAGTTCTGAAACTTCGTCGTCTCCAGTTTTGTAAATTTGTCGCTAATCTGATTTCTGCTGCTCATTATTTTCGTCTTTCTTCGATTTACTCTCACCTCACACACTGTACTCATTGTATTGTTGATTCCATTCGACAGGTCCCATAATTGTTCTTCACTTTCACGGAGGATAGCAGTCTCATAAGAGAATCTGATCACCGATATTCTTTCACCCTGAATTTTAATACTACTCTTGAAACTTTCCTTTATTTCCGTCGTTGCTTCTTCGATGTATAGATTGACCAGTTGGTGTGAAAGACCACATCCCTGTCTCACGCTCTTCTTAATCCGAGCGCTCCGTTCTTAGTCGTCCTTTCTTATTTTTTCCCCTCTCGATACTTCTACACACTGTAATTCACTCCTGTTTCCCTACAGATTACACCTATTTTTCTGCTAATTTCGAACAGCTTGTACAATTTTATGTTGTCAAACGATTTTCTACATTGAAAAATCCTGTGGACGAGTACATTTTTTTCTCAAGTTTCATTTGGTAGTTACAGTTCTTAAAGATATGTCGAGACGTAATTACGATGTTAGTGTAAACTACGAGTATGTTGGACCTCCATTTAAAAAGCCTCATTCACCATAAATAAGTGGTCCATTTAAATTAATTGCGCTGCGACAGCATCCGTTATACCTCCTTTCAACGCCATCCGCAGTCCCCTCCAGCAATAAACGTGGAGATTTCCTCTTCCCTCAGTAGCTGCAACGAATAAACCGGTTCTTTTAGCGACTGGTCTTTTTGCGACGAAACCTCGTCCGTTCTAGTTTGCGTTGACCGTACAGTAACAACAGAAGGATGCAACTGCAGTTGGGTGGCTTCTTTGCAACAGTGTGGTATTTCTGGTAACGTTGTCGCCATTCGCTCTTCAATCGGCATGACTCGCGTCTTCGGCACCACGCCCCGATGCCACTTGAGAAGGTGCGGCCAATCTCTCCACTGCTCGTGGAATGCCCTCACTTCTGTTGCGTAACAGTACAGGTTTAGTTTCCTCATGTACCATAAACTGCCTTTCAAATTTCCGGTCAATCATAGTAGGTCTGAAATATAGGATGTCCCGTTTGTACTGACGATCAAAAAAATATCTTCTTGTCCACAAGCAAAGTAAACACTTTATCAACAAAACGTTGGTTTGCTACCAGGGAGACATCAACCAGCATTATTACCTTTATTGTAATTTGGTTTATTATGAATATACGAAGAGCAGTACGTCTTTTTTCAACATCACGCTATAATTTTCTTATTCGATAAACCACTTCCTTCCCTGAAGACCTGCTCAAAAATGTGTCGTAGCGTACCATTCATGTTCTTAAAAACGTAACACAAAATTGACTTCGACTCTCTTGTACTAGCTGTGCTGGTATTTGGAATAACGTAACTAGCTATCTCGCTGGAGCTGATAGTAAAAAAATATAAACACAAGAAAAATGCGCAGCAGTCATTCAGTCGATAGTGCTGAGTAAAAAGGTTTGTATGAGTACAATGTACACTAACAAAGGGAAGGTATAAATGTAACTCGTCTGTGGACAGTCCAAGTTTACTGTTTACTACAGCATGTACTCAGGTACCTACACTGTGTGCTAATACATCTACATCTACAGGGCCGGCCGGTGTGGCCTAGCGGTTCTTGCGCTCCAGTCTGGAACCGCGCGACCGCTACGGTCGCAGGTTCGAATCCTGCCTCGGGCATGGATGTGTGTGATGCCCTTAGGTTAGTTAGGTTTAAGTAGTTCTAAGTTCTAGGGGGCTGATGACCTCAGCAGTTAAGTCCCATAGTGCTCACAGCCATTTGAACCATTTTCCACGTGGATACACAGCCATTTGAACAATTATCCACATGGATATCACGTTTAAGTGCCTGGTAGAGGATCCATCGAACCACCTTCACAATTCTCTATCATTCCAATTTCGTATAGCACGCGGAAAGAACAAACACCCCGTACGAGCTTTGATTTCCCTTATTGTATCGTCGTGATCGTGCCGCCCTATGTAGGTCGGTGTCAACAAAATATTTTCGCATTCGAAGGAGAAATTTGGTGATTGGAATTTCGTGAGAAGATTCCGTCGCAACGAAAAACGCCTTTCTTTTATGATGTCCTGCCCAAATCCTGTATCATTTCAGTAACACTCTCTCCCATATTTCGCGATAACGCAAAACGTGCTGCCCTTCTTTGAACTTTTTAGATGTACTCCGTCAGTCCTATCTGGTAAGGAACCCACACCGCGCCGCAGTATTCTAAAAGAGGGCGGACAAGCGAAGTGTAGGCAGTCTGCTTAGTAGACGAGACAATCGCCTTAATAGATCTGTTGCATTTTCTAAGTGTCCTGACAAGAAATTGCAGTCTTTTGTTAGCCTTCCCCACAACGTTTGCTATGTGTTCCTTCCAATTTAAGTTGTTCGCAATTGTAATTCCTAGGTATTTAGTTGAATATATGGCCTTTATATTTGACTGATTTATCGTGTAACCGAAGTTCAGCGGATTCCTTTTAGCACTCATGTGGATGACTTCACACCTTTCGTTATTTAGGGTCAATTGCCGATTTTCGCACCATTCAGATATCTTTTCTAAATCGTTTTGCAGTTTGTTTTGATCTTCCGATGACTCTATTAGAAGACAAACGACAGCGTCATCTGCAAACAGCGTAAGACGGCTGCTCAGATTGTCTCCCAAATCGTTTGTATAGATAAGTCACTTTTAAGTTATGTTTTTAATAACGTCATGTTCACGTCAGTGTCACACTTCGATTAGTTTTTGAACATGCATTGAGTACAGGAAGTGGATTACCGAATAAAAAACATGCTGTGATTATAAAAGACGTACTGTTGTTCATATCTTTGTAACGAACAAAGTTACAAGAATGGCAATCATACTGTTTGTATCCTGGTGTGTAAATAACTTACGCTTGATAAATTTTGTACTTTTCTTCTCTACAGAAAGTTAAAGTCGAGGTAAATGTATATACCTGCTAACCATCGGAAAATCGACTGTTTTTCTTTATTGATTGGTGTGATCTTCTTGTTTTAGAAATCCACCACCTCTTATGGATTTTTTTACCTTACAACCATATATCTGTAGGAATAATGCAACCGCCGTAAGCTGCGCATGATAAGATTTCTCCTCAGCTTCCTCTTCGACAAATTATTCTGTGTGTTTCTGAAGACAGATAGCTCTGCGCCGGCTGGAGTGGCCGAGCGGTTCTAGGCACTACAGTCTGGAGCCGGGCGACCGCTACGGTCGCAGGTTCGAATCTCGCCTCGGGCATGGATGTCTGTGATGTCCTTAGGTTAGTTAGGTTTAATTAGTTCTAAGTTCTAGGCGACTGATGACCTCAGAAGTTAAGTCGCATAGTGCTCAGAGCCATTTGAACCATTTGATAGCTCTCCCACGGTTTTTTGGATATTTATTTATTTATGCATTTATTTTACCTGGCAAGATTAGGGCCTTCAGGCCCTCTCTTACACCTAACCAAGCATACTCAGATTCAACCAATTTCAGTTTCTACAGAACATTAAGGACATATAACATGTTATACAGTATTAAGGTTAAAGAAAAAAATAGAGATTATAAAAGTAGTACAATGATAATTATAAGAATAAAAAATAATTATAACAATCGAGAATAATAATAATAGTAATGACTATGTATATGAAAGTAAACATATTTTTCTTTTATGAATGTCAGTCCTATTGCTAGATGGAATTTTCTCGTTATATTCTTGCAGTTTGTGAGTTATTCTCATCAAGCAGAGACATAAGACGATAGAATGGGGTGAAAGAGATATAGAAGAGGTAGATAGATTAGAGGAAGAGAAATAGAATGGTAAAATTCGAAGCTATGATGGAGAGGAGAAAGAAAGAGATGAGAGGGGCACAACAATAGTGGCTATACCGTTCCTAATATGTAAGTCTTGAGTTCCCTCTTGGGTGACTGTAGTTAATGTAAAACATCGTTCGGTTTCATCCAAAGTGTTTCATCATTACTGTCTCGCCATCAGGGTATTATACCATTTATTCTGGAAGTATTAACTTTTGTTAGAACTATTGTTTATGCCTGATTTTTCCCGTCTTTTAAATCATTATACTGAAGGCGATTACATGACAGATTTTTAATTTTTACACATATAGATAAAGCATATTATCATCTGCAAAGCAATTATGCGTTCTGTAAAAGGTTGTTCGAATAGTTTCTTTCATGGGTTGTTCTTACGTTAGATCCTCCGTCATCTTTTTGCTTATTGAATGTATGAGCATACAGTAACTTGTTATCTTTGTTCCTAGCGTTCGTAGAAAATGAGAGTATGGTGAGATGGATCATATACAGTCTCCTGCTTTCCAAAATACAACTAAAAAGTGAGTTAAAGTAAGTACGTTAGCCATAATTGCCGATTTAGAAGTCTTACTAGGGAATTACCTATGATGCATTTAGAGTTCATATCCGGCTGAATTTGTAGTTACACGCTTGCAACGTTAGTTTCCACTGATAGTCCGACACTAGAAATACCAAACCTACATTAACTTCTCAGTGGTTTCATTAAAGCGTTAACTGTCGTAATCACACGATCATAATAGTGTCAAGTGTGTATCTATGTTGAAACTGTGCTGCAGTGTCAAATTTAGAGTATTATGTTTTAATTGCTTTTTTTATTCTGTTAAAGTATATATTTCTATGTGGTACCACCATTCTGTGTGAGAGACTGTACATCACATTAAAAACTGACTTGGCTATATCGTTGTACGAAATTATTTCAAGGTTGAATAATATCATTACTGATGTTGCTTTTGTTGTTACTGATACTGTTGCCGCGAAGGATTAGCCGAGCGGTCTAAGACGCTGCAGTCTTGGACTGTGCGGCTGGTCCCGGCGGAGGTTCGAGTCTTCTCTCGGGCAATGGTGTGTGTGTGCTTGTCCTTAGGATAATTTAAGTAGTGTGTAAGCTTAGGGACTGATGACCTTAGCAGTTAAGTCCCATAAGATTTCACACACATTTCAACGTTTTGAGCTAATACTGTTACTGTTGTATGTAATCGTTCCTCATGTTACCCGATACAGTGCAGTAGTGCAGTGCTTAAGGAAACAGAAAGTGGCATCTAACACTATTTAGGTTTTAAGTAGTGTCTCACAATCACTAAACCTGAATACTGGGCTGCCTGCTTCGAGAGAACTTGTCCGACTCCTATATTAATCAGTACTGTCTTAGTAGTCCGCCACAGTAAGCTGTGCGATCTTCCGGGCGGGAAGGCGTGTCGGTCCCGGCATGAATCCGTCCGGAAGATTAGTGTCGAGGTCCGATGTGCCGGTCAGCCAGTGGATGGTTTTTCAGGCGGTTTTCCATTTGCCTCGGCGAATGCGGACTGGTTCCCCTTATTCCGCCTCTGTTACACTATGTCGGCCATTGCTGAGCAAGACTTTCTCCACGTACGCGCACTCCATAATTATTCTAGCATGCAAACACTGGGGCTACACTCGTCTGGTGTGAGACGTTCCCGAGGGGGTCCACTGGGGGCCGAACCGCACAATAACCCTGGGTTCGGTGTGGGGCGGCGGTGGGGTGAGTGGACTGCTGTAGCCTGTTGTGTGGTTGTGTACCACTGCCGGCTACGGCCGGAACGATGCCTCTCCGTTGTTTCTAGGTCCCCAGTTCCATAAAATACAATACTGTCTTAATGATAGCGTTTATTTTTTCCTCTAATTTTTTTTATATTTTGATAAGATAAATTTCAAGATACGGCTTTTTCCTCCATCTGGCCTGTAGTTCATGCCATACTAACTTAGTTCTACTCTGTAGCCAAGCGTTTCTCTCTTGAATTCGAAGCATTCTTGCTTTTCTCCGATACACCAGAAGTTTAGGGAACCTTTTTGAGAGACCTGAAGCCATCTTGCTTTTATCTGACAAACCTGAAGTTGGCTAACCTTTGCGAGAGATTTTTATGGCTCTAACCTAAAATATGCTTTTCCATACTTTAAATGTGTTAGTATTTGACGAGGATATTACCAAGTTACAATACTTCAAAAATGATTTCCGATATAACTGAGAATCTTACTGTAAAATGAAAGAAATGATGATCTGTTATGGCGACAGACTTTGAACAGTTTCCTACGTGCAGTGTAAGTGCCGGCGGCATTAGTGTGTAAGCTGAACCTTTCGCTTCCTGTCTGTTTCATTTTAGTGGCGGCTTCAGTACATCGAAGAACATTTTAGCGGAGTAGACACCACCCTCTGAAGCTAAGAATTTACATTGAACACGATATTTAACATATAGAAAGATAACCCTCGAGGTACTGTAGTCAATTAATGGAATGATTTGCGGATGATGAGCAAGGACAGTTTACACTCAAAATGTAGCACCGTTCAAGAAACAAGATGTTTGTTGAAGCGGCGCTTCTTATTACCGGTTTCAGAACTCGATTGATATCTCAAACCGAAGGACGTATAACGAACATTATTTGTTCAAAACAACCGACACGTTAGATCAGTGGTTGTCAGCCATTTTTACCTACCGGCCACTTCTGTAGCTTTATCAGTAATAAAATTTTCTAATCGTCCACCGGCTCGTCACAAATGCTGATTTCTAAAGTAGGCAAGTAACTTTACTTTACAAAATTTATAAAGCAGAATCACTTACCAAAATTTTATGGAAACTAATGAAAATGTTTCTGAATCACCCACCACCTAGCTCCCACCGCGAAATCCGGAACGTCCACTAATGGGTGGCAAGGATCATATTGACTACCACTGCTATACACGGATCCAATAAACTCACTTACGATGTACAAATACACACACGACACAACTCACACATGTCCGGTAGCAAAGGGGTCAATATGGGCAGAGGAATAACAACTTTTCCGGCAGGCAGCTGAATCCACCGCGTGGGATATTCCAGTCGACATTGCCATAGGACACTTACATTTTTTTACCTTACCAGTATATAATGTGTTGTGGAATATGATAGCATACGGCTACTCAGAGTTTTTGTCTTCAGCTCGTAAAATCCGATTTGGACAGTACACTACAAACCGTGCCTTTGAATTTGTCAGGTTGATAATGCACAATTTTATTTTAAAGAAAATAATAAGGAAAGACAGTTAAGGTTCAATGTTAGGTCAGTGACGTGATCATTAAAGAGACAGAGCCCAACATCGAATTCGGAAAGGGTGGAGAGTGTCACACAGTGTAACGTCATCTTTAATACTGGTTCTTAAATTTACCCAGTAGGATTTCATGAGATCAGTGATGCATTTCTTCAAAATATTGCCAACTGAGTTGCCTCAGTACCCTTGCTACACTTTCGTACGAAGTGTGCCTAATTACTACGACTCTAATAGCGCATCTCTGTATTCGTTCAGCGTCTGCTGCCATCTCGACTTGATTAGGATTCCAAGCACTGGAGCACTACTCTAGAATCATTAATACAAGCGGTTTCTTCTATAGATAAGTGTTCCTCCTTCATATACTACATATGTATTAAAACTTTGGAGCCTATGTTCGTCTTAAGGATAATTAGATTATCGTTGAAAATCTGAAGTAAATAGGTCAAGAAATTTTCGCGATTTTTGGTAGCAATTTTTCCCCATTACGTATGACATTTTTATTTGTATATTATACACATTAAAATAGGTATACAATAACAAGCATGTATTCGTGTGCAACGTCGGGTCGAAATTTCAAAGTAATCCATGAAGAACTTCTGGAGACTAAAGATTTTGAACATTTGAAGAAACGAACACGACGTATTGTATATACATGGGATAAGTTGTTAGCAAAAAAGTCATGTTCGTTTGTTCAAAATAAGATGTTTTACGTAAATATACGCGCGTATTCGAATGCAACGTTGTTAAAGCACGATCGCATTCGAGTGCTATGCCGTGTCAAAATTTCAAAGCAACCGGGAAGAACTTTCGGAGATTTAAGATTTGGAACAAACCAACATTTTCATTTTTATTTTATAAGTTATATCTTTTTCTTCTGTAGTGGTCAATCCAAGTATTCGTTTGCAACAGCTACAATGGCAGCTTGTCTCCATTCTGTGCGTCTTTCAGCTTTTCTCTTCATTTCTTTATATGTGTCACATCCCACATCTTTCACGATTTGATCCGTGTACCTGAGCCGTGGTCTTCCTCTTGGTCTTTTTCCCTCGACATATCCCTCTATGGTTGTGTTCAGGAGTCCTTTATGTCATAATAGATGGCCTGTAAATTGCACTCTTCTTTTAACAATGAAACTCCAGAAGCTTCTCTTCTCACCTGCTCTTTCCAGAACCACTTAGTTTGTGACCTTGTCGATACATTTTATTTTGAGCATGGGTCTATGGCACCACATTTCAAAAGAATTTAGCTTCTGGTGTTCCTCTGTCCCGAGAGTCCATGTTTCACACCCATTGCATGCCACACTCCACACATATGATTTCAAAAATATTTTCCTGATTTCAAGGCTGATGCTCTTGGATGTTAATATGTTTTTCTTCTTGTTAAAAGCAGCCTTTACTTGAGCTATTCTACTTCTCACTTCTGCCTTGCTCCTTCCATCCCTGGTAATATTACTGCCCAGATAAGTAAATTTATCAACTTGTTCAAGCAGTTCATTGCCTACATGAACTTGGACTTTCACTTGATCTTCTTTGTCGCATGCCATTATTTTTGTTTTTGCTTTATTAATTCTCATATTATATTCTTCACCCATAACTTTATCTATTCTATTCAGTAGGACTACAAGATCTTCTTCACTTTCAGCCAGGACAGCTATATCATCGGCATATCTTATCATATCTATTCGTTGGCTATGAATTACTATTGTTATATATTGCACCCAAAAACAAATTTTTATTATAAATAAAAATTTTAATTACCAATCCTGTATAAAAGATTGTTCATGAAGACTTTATAATTGAAAATCATGCAATTTTTTCTATGTTTTTACAGTTTACAACTTACGTAAATGCTCACAGAACATGCACATTTGTTTAAAAATTTGACTTCACCAGGCCAACCCAAGTCCTCCACGAATCGAGCGAGAACTCTACCACAGACCCATAGCCCTTGTCGAAAAGTATCTGCCTTATAATAGCATATTAAACTGGTTGGAAAATTTCGCAGCCGATTTTCTCGAGTTTTTGAGGACTTCACCGAACTGCCTACGCAGAGATAGCTAGAAATAGGCCGGACCTTATCGACAACGTCAGTATAGAAACGATGATTAGCGCTCATGATGCCATTATAGCACATATGGTTACGAAAGTTATTAAATCATTTAAGTGTGCTAGGAGAGTGTTTTTTTCTAGAAGGAGCAGATAGGCAATTGTTAGCAGTTCAGTTAGACAGTGAATTTACATCACTTAGAGGAATTATGCAAACATTTTAAATATACTGCAAATCGTGGTCTGGAGAATTATGTGCCTAGTAAGTGGATCGAGGACAAAAACGACCGACCATGGTTTAACAAGGAGGTTCAGAAAATGCTGAGCAAGCAGAAGTTGTTGCAATCTCGGTTCAAAACAGAACACGCAAATGACGACAAGCAGATGTTAGTAGAGATTCATGTGTCTGTGAAAAGATCTGTGCTCGGAGCATACAACTACTATCAACATAACACTTTAGCAAAAGAACTGACAGCGAACTCGAAAAAATTCTGTCCTATGTAACATCGTTAAGTGGGTCCGAGGCTTCCATCCAGCCACTTGATGATCTGTCCGGTATGGAAGCTAAAGATAGAAAAACGAAAGCCAAAGTTTTAAATATCACGCTAAATAAATCGTTCACGCACTAGAATTGTACAAACACACCGTCGTTTGACCATCGTGCAGACTCCCGTATGAATGACATACGCACTTCTGGCGTAGAGAAACAACTAAAAGAGTTGAAAACAAATAAGTCACCAGGTCCGCACGGAATCCCAAATCGGTTTCTCGAAGAGTACCCGGCAGCATCGGCCCCTTATGTAGCCTGCATTTATCCTGAGTCTGTCGCCCAGCGCAAAGTCCGAAGCGACTGGAAAAAAACCGCAGGTAACTCCTGTATATAAGAAGGGCAAAAGAACAAACCCGCCAAACTACAGACCACTATCCCTTACATTGGTCTGCTGGGGAATCCTTGAACAAATTCTCACTTTTAGAAAGAATCGCTCGTGCGAAACTAAACTTGACCTTTTCTCACATGATATACTGCGAACTATGGATGAAGGGCAACAGGAAAATTCCATATTTCTGTATTTCTGGAAAACGTTTAACACGATGTCCCGTTGAAGGCTGCTAAAGAAGGTACGATCATATGGAACAGGTTCACAGGCATGTGAGTGGCTCGAAGACTTCTTAAGTCGTAGAACCCAGTACGTTGTCCTCGACGGCGATTTTTCATCAGGTGTCCCCCAGGGAAGAACGATAGGACCGCTGTTATCCTCTACATACCTGCATTATTTGGCAGACAGGGTAGGCAACAATATGCGGTTGTTTGCTGATGGTGCTGTGGTGTACGGTAAAGTGTTCACGTTGAGTGACTATAAGAGGATATAAGAAGACTTAGACAAAATTTCCAGTTGGTGTGACGAATGGCGACTGGTTGACTTCGTCTTATTGGCACAATTCTACGAAATTGTGGTTCGTCTGTAAAAGAGACCGCATATAAATCGCTGGTGCGACCTAGTGTGGAGTACTGCTCGAGTGTTTGGGATCCGTACCGGGTCGGATTAAAGGAAGACATCGAAGCAATTCAGAGGCGGGCTGCTAGATTTGTTGCTGGTAGGTTCGAACGGCACACAAGTGTTTCGTGCATGTTTCGGGAACTCAAATGGTAATCCCCGGAGGGAAGGTGATGTTCTTTTCGACGAACACTACTGAGAAAATCTAGAGAATCGAAATTTGAAGCTGACTGCAGAACGACTCTAGTGACTCCAATATACATTGCCCGTAACGACCAGGAAGATGAGATACAAGAAATTAGGGCTCACATGGAGGCATGTAGACAGTCGTTTTTCCCTCGCTCTGGAAGAGGAATGGAAATGACTAGCAATGGTACAGGGTACCCTCCGCCACGCTCTGTACGGTGGATTGTGGAGTGTTTATGCAGATGTAGGTGTATTCAGTTCAGAACTTCACGTACCATAAATATAAACAATCACAAAAATCCATTTGCTGTGTGGTCGCGTTGTTACTTAAAAATTCATTGAGCCAGTCGTATATCTAAGAGACTACTGCGTGCCATCGCAACCTTTTGTTCCATGTTAGGCGGTGAGCTTAAATCAGGTCAGTGCGCTATTTTTAGTGATGGCGTAGTAGCCGCAAGTGAGAGGAAAAGCGTAATTAACAACTGCAAGTCCCACCCGTAACTGCAAAAACAGAGCTGACGGCGTTTCATGTGACTTATACGACACCTCCTTGGCTGATGACGCCAGCGAGGAAGAGAATGGCACAACGCGGAATGTGTGGCGATGACACGCAGCTGTCGTCGGTATCACCGGAGGCCTGGCAGAAGTGAGGAGAATGCGTATGCTCTCGTTAGGACATGGAGGGTGTTATTCCGAGCCGGCGGTTAAGCGACCTCTGGTGGCTCGTAAACTGCAGCAAATCACCGCGATCATTAACTCCAACAAGTGCTCGGCTGTGCTTTTGAGGCTGAGTGTAGGCCTGTCTCGTTTCAGATCATCTGTGGTCATCAAAAATCGAACCCGGTATCTCCGCATACCAGGAAATCGTTCGCATTTAGGCTGAATGGTCTGGTCTGGTGTTCGACCTAGGCATTCATGTAGACACCTCTTTGTTGCTGTATGTCATTAATTCTTCCTCTTTTCTGTTCAGAAGTCAAGTATTCCAGAACATTTTATTGCACCATTTTACTGAAATGAAATGAGCGTATGGCATTGTTGGCCGGGAGGCCCCATTCGGGGAAGTTCGACCGCCAAGTGCAAGTCTTATTTCAGTCGACGCCACACTGGGCGACTTGCGTGCCGGTGATGAGGAAGAAAGGATGATGAGGACAACGCAACACCCAGTCCACGGGAATCGAAACCGGGCCCGCTGTATGGGAGGCAAGCAAGTTACCACTCAGCTAAGCAGGCGGACACCATTTTACTAAAATTGTGGTTTATGTAAGTGGCAAACGCAATAACCTCACTTTTGACTATATTTTCTAACACTAAATTACTGTCAGCGAATAACTGCTTATTAAATGTGTCGTCACCCCTTCCACCAAACCATTAATAATCACGTGCATTGTTAATCAATGCAGTTAACGACAAAGTATCGTCTGTATTGTTTCCTTTGTAGCGTCGTTAGCTTACTTTTACCATCCGTATCCGGAAATACTTTTGTTTTCAATTTTCTTTCATAGGTTTGGTGCAAGTGCTAGTCTGAGATGAAGAGGTTGGCACAGGAGAAGAACTCGTGGAAGGTCACATCAGACCATCAGACTGATGAATCTTAAAAAGTCTGATGACGACTGTAAAGACGAAACCGATTATCTGTTCAATTAAAAATCAACTCTGATCATGATTACGAATTTCAAACTTTGTAAGGTGGCTATAATTTCACACCTTACACGCACTCACTTTGCCATGATGTACAAACGGAATGAGGCATCATTTGATAGGTTGTACATCGTATGTATGAATATTTAAATAAGACTGACGTTGTCATGTACACCTTGTAAATAGTTGTTAACGATGAAAGGTGATGAATTGTCTTTATTGTCAAAATGGCGTAATGAATGATTGCCTATATACTAGAAGAGGTTGGAACGCCAGTGGAAATGAAATGGCAGGCGTAACTCAGACCGTGGGTGGAAAATCGCACACAGGTGTGTTGGTCCGGCTTAACACAAGAAGTAACCAAAGACGGACGGTCGGGGCACCTGAGCGCTGAAGCACAACACAGCGGCAGTTGGCCGATATTGTAACGGGGCCGGAAGGGTAACTGAATAATACTTCGGAAACCCTGAAAATCTTGGACACAGATGGGAATGAGGAGGCGTTGCCTCGTATATCAAACAGGTTGGGATATTTCCAAGGATTTTTACTCAGAGAGTTCCATTGTTGTTGTTGTTGTGGTCTTCAGTCCTGAGACTGGTTTGATGCAGCGCTCCACGCCACTCTATCCTGTGCAACCTTCTTCATCTCCCAGTACGTACTGCAGCCTACATCCCTCTGAATCTGCTTAGTGTATTCATCTCTTGGTTTCCCTCTGCGATTTTTACCCTCCAAGCTGCCCTCCAATACTGAATAGGTGATCCCTTGATGCCTCAAACCATGTCCTACCAACCGATCCCTTCTTCGAGTCAAGTTGTGCCACAAACTCCTCTTCTCCCCAATCCTATTCAGTACATCCTCATTAGTTATGTGATCTACCCATCTAATCTTCACCATTCTTCTGTAGCACCCCATTTCGAAAGCTTCTATTCTCTTCTTGTCCCAACTATTTATAGTCCATGTTTCACTTCCATACATGGCTACACTCCATACAAATACATTCAGAAACGACTTCCTGACACTTAAATCTATACTCGATGTTAACAAATTTCTCTTCTTCAGAAACGCTTTCCTTGCCATTGCCAGTCTACATTTTATATCCTCTCTACTTCGACCATCATCAGTTATTTTGCTCCCCAAATAGCAAAACTCATTTACTACTCTAAGCGTCTCATTTCCTAATCTAATTCCCACAGCATCACCCGATTTAATTCGCCTACATTCCATTATCATCGTTTTGCTTTTGTTGATGTTCATCTTATATCCTCCTTTCAAGACACTGTCCATTCCGTTCAGGTGCTCTTCCAAGTCCTTTGCCGTCTCTGACAGAATTACGATGTGATCGGCGAACCTCAACGTTTTTATTTCTTCTTCATGGACTTTAATGCCTACTCTGAATTTTTCTTTTGTTTCCTTTACTGCTTGCTCAATATACAGATTGAATAACATCGGGGAGAGGCTACAACCCTGTCTTACTCCATTCCCAACCACTGCTTCCCTTTCACGTCCCTCGACTCTTATGCCTGCCATCTGGTTTCTGTACAAATTGTAAATTGCCTTTCATTCCCTGTATTTTCCCCCCGCCACCTTCAGAGTTTGAAAGAGAGTATTCCAGTCAACATTGTCAAAAGCTTTCTCTAAATCTACAAATACTAGAAACGTAGGTTTGCCTTTTCTTATTCTAGCTTCTAAAATAAGTCGTAGGGTCAGTATTGCCTCACGTGTTCCCATATTTGTACGGAATCCAAACTGATCTTCCCCGAGGTCGGCTTCTACCAGTTTTTCCATTCGCGTTAGTATTGTGCAGCTGTGACTTATTAAACTGATAGTTCGGTAATTTTCACATCTGTCAACGCCTGCTTTCTTTGGGATTGGAATTATTATATTCTTCTTGAAGTCTGAGGGCATTTCGCCTGTCTCATACATCTTGCTCACCAGATGGTAGAGTTTTATCAGGACTGGCTCTCCCAAGGCTGACAGTAGTTCTAATGGAATGTTGTCTACTCTCGGTCCTTGTTTCGACTCAGATCTTTCAGTGCTCTATCAAACTCTTCACGCAGTATCTTACCTCCCATTTCGTCTTCATCTACATCCTCTTCCATTTCCATAATATTGTCCTCAAGTACATCGCCCTTGTATAAACCTTCTATATACTCCTTCCACCTTTCTGCCTTCCCTTCTTTGCTTAGAACTGGGTTGCCATCTGAGCTCTTGATATTCATACACGTGGTTCTGTTCTCTCCAAAGGTCTCTTTAATTTTCCTGTAGGCAGTATCTATCTTACCCCTAGTGAGATAAGCCTCTACATTCTTACATTTGTCCTCTAGCCATCCCTGTTTAGCCATTTTGTACTTCCTGTCGATCTAATTTTTGAGACTTTGTATTCCTTTTTGCCTGCTTCATTTACTGCATTTTTATATTTTCTCCTTTCATCAATTAAATTCAATATTTCTTCTGTTACCCAAGGATATCTACTAGCCCTCGTCTTTTTACCTACTTGATCCTCTGCTGCCTTCACTACTTCATCCCTCAAAGCTACCCATTCTTCTTCTACTGTATTTCTTTCCCCCATTCTTGTCAATTGTTCCCTTATGCTCTCCCTGAAACTCAGTACAACCTCTGGTTTAGTTAGTTTATCCAGGTCCCATCTCCTTAAATTCCCACCTTTTTGCAGTTTCTTCAGTTTTAATCTACAGTTCATCACCAATAGATTGTGGTCAGAGTCCACATCAGCTCCTGGAAATGTCTTACAATTTAAAACCTGGTTCCTAAATCTCTGTCTTACCATTATATAATCTATCTGATACCTTTTAGTATCTCCAGGCTTCTTCCATGTATACAACCTTCTTTTATGATTCTTGAACCAAGTGTTAGCTATGATTAAGTTGTGCTCTGTGCAAAATTCCGCCAGGCAGCTTCCTCTTTCATTTCATTGCCCCAATCCATATTCACCTACTACGTTTCCTTCTCTCCCTTTTCCTACTACCGAATTCCAGTCACTCATGACTTTTAAATTTTGATCTCCCTTCACTATCTGAATAATTTCTTTTATTTCATCATATATTGCTTCAATTTCTTCGTCATCTGCAGAGCTAGTTGTATTACTGTCGTTGGCGTGGGCTTCGTATCTATCTTGGCCACAACAATGTGTTCACTGTGCTGTTTGTAGTAGCTTACCCGCATTCCTATTGTTTTATTGATTATTAAACATACTCCTGCATTACCCCTATTTGACTTTTTATTTATAACCCTGTATTCACCCGACCAAAAGTCTTGTTCCTCCTGCCACTGAACTTTACTAATTCCTACTATATCCACTTTAATCTATCCATTTCCCTTTTTAAATTTTCTAACCTACCTGCCCGATTAAGGGATCTGACATTACACGCTCCGATCCGTAGAACGCCAGTTTTCTTTCTCCTGATAACGACATCCTCCTGAGTAGTCCCCGCCCAGAGATCCGAATGGGGGACTATTTTACCCAAGAGGACGCCATCATCATTTATGCATACAGTAGAGCTGCGTGCCCTCGGGAAAGATTACGGCCGTAGTTTCCCCTTGCTTTCATCCGTTCGCAGTACCAGCACAGCAAGGCCGTTTTGGTTATTGTTACAAGGCCAGATCAGTCAATCATCCAGACTGTTGCCCGTGCAACTACTGAAAAGGCTGCTGCCCCTATTCAGGAACCACATGTTTGTCTGGCCTCTCAACAAATACCCCTCCGTTGTGGTTGCACCTACGGTACGACCATCTGTATCGCTGAGGCACGCAAGCCTCCCCACCAACGGCAAGGTCTATGGTTGAAGGGGGGAGGCGTACCATTGTATGTATTCCTAATTAACGAGGATAGGTACGAGAGTCGCTCCAAAAGAAATGCACACTATTTTTTTTTTAATCCAGCCTTTATACTACATGTTTGAAAGTTTTACAGTATGTAGATACATCCGATAGGAATAATACACTCCTGGAAATGGAAAAAAGAACACATTGACACCGGTGTGTCAGACCCACCATACTTGCTCCGGACACTGCGAGAGGGCTGTACAAGCAATGATCACACGCACGGCACAGCGGACACACCAGGAACCGCGGTGTTGGCCGTCGAATGGCGCTGGCTGCGCAGCATTTGTGCACCACCGCCGTCAGTTTCAGCCAGTTTGCCGTGGCATACGGAGCTCCATCGCAGTCTTTAACACTGGTAGCATGCCGCGACAGCGTGGACGTGAACCGTATGTGCAGTTGACGGACTTTGAGCGAGGGCGTATAGTGGGCATGCGGGAGGCCGGGTGGACGTACCGCCGAATTGCTCAACATGTGGGGCGTGAGGTCTCCACAGTACATCGATGTTGTCGCCAGTGGTCGGCGGAAGGTGCACGTGCCCGTCGACCTGGGACCGGACCGCAGCGACGCACGGATGTACGCCAAGACCGTAGGATCCTACGCAGTGCCGTAGGGGACCGCACCGCCACTTCCCAGCAAATTAGGGACACTGTTGCTCCTGGGGTATCGGCGAGGACCATTCGCAACCGTCTCTATGAAGCTGGGCTACGGTCCCGCACACCGTTAGGCCGTCTTCCACTCACGCCCCAACATCGTGCAGCCCGCCTCCAGTGGTGTCGCGACAGGCGTGAATGGAGGGACGAATGGAGACGTGTCGTCTTCAGCGATGAGAGTCGTTTGTGCCTTGGTGCCAATGATGGTCGTATGCGTGTTTGGCGCCGTGCAGGTGAGCGCCACAATCAGGACTGCATACGACCGAGGCACACAGGGCCAACACCCGGTATCATGGTGTGGGGAGCGATCTCCTACACTGGCCGTACACCTCTGGTGATCGTCGAGGGGACACTGAATAGTGCACGGTACATCCAAATCGTCATCGGACCCATCGTTCTACCATTCCTAGACCGGCGAGGGAACTTGCTGTTCCAACAGGACAATGCACGTCCGCATGTATCCCGTGCCACCCAACGTGCTCTAGAAGGTGTAAGTCAACTACCCTGGCCAGCAAGATCTCCGGATCTGTCCCCCATTGAGCATGTTTGGGACTGGATGAAGCGTCGTCTCACGTGGTCTGCACGTCCAGCACGAACGCTGGTCCAACTGAGGCGCCAGGTGGAAATGGCATGGCAAGCCGTTCCACAGGTCTACATCCAGCATCTCTACGATTGTCTCCATGGGAGAATAGCAGCCTGCATTGCTGCGAAAGGTGGATATACACTGTACTAGTGCCGACATTGTGCATGCTCTGTTGCCTGTGTCTATGTGCCTGTGGTTCTGTCAGTGTGATCATGTGATGTATCTGACCCCAGGAATGTGTCAATAAAGTTTCCCCTTCCTGGGACAATGAATTCACGGTGTTCTTATTTCAATTTCCAGGAGTGTATTTTCATTTCTCTACATAATTTCCATCCCTCTCAACTGCCTTACGCCATACTGGAACCAGCGCCTGTATACCCGCACGGTAAAATTCTGGACCAACCTGTTGGAGGCACTGTTTGGCAGCGTGCACGAGGGAGTCATCATCTTCAAACCTTGTTCCACGAAGAGAGTCTTTCAGTTTCCCAAAGAGATCATAGTCACATGGAGCCAGGTCAGGACTGTAACGCAGGTGTTTCAGTGTTGTCCATCCGAGTTTTGTGATCGCTTCCATGGTTGTTTGACTGACATGTGGCCGTGCATTGTCGTGCAACAGCGAAACATCCTGCTTTTGCCGATGTCGTTGAACACGACTCAGTCGAGCTTGAAGTTTCTTCAGTGTCGTCACATATGCATCAGAATTTATGGTAGTTCCACTTGGCATGACGTCCACAAGCAAGAGTCCTTCGGAATCGGAAAACACTGTAGCCATAACTTTTCCAGCAGAAGATGTGGTTTGGATTTTTTTTTCCTTGGGTGAATTTGCATGATGCCGCTCCATTGATTTGCCTCTTCTTCTCTGGTGAAAAATGATGGAGCCATGTTTCATCACCTGTCACAATTCTTCGAAGAAATTCATCTCCACCATTCTCTTACTGTTCCAAAAGTTCGCTGCATACCGTTTTTCTTGTTTCTTTGTGAGCCACTGTCAACATCCTGGGAACCCACCTGGCACAAACCTTTTTTAACGCCAACACTTTCAGTATTCTGCAAACACTTCCTTCCCCTATACCAACAAACCGTGACAATTCGTCCACTGTGATGCGTCTGTCAGCAGTCACCAATTCGTTAACTCTCTGCACATTGTCTGGAATGTGTGCAGTACGAGGCCTACCGCTGCGAGAACGATCTTCAATATTGCCGTGCTCGCTTTCATCACGTAACCTGCTTGCCCATCGACTAACTGTACTGCGACCGACAGCAGCATCTCCATACACATTTTTCAACCTCTTGTGGATGTTTCCCATTGTCTCGTTTTCACAGCACAGGAATTCTATGATAGCACTTTGCTTCTGACGCACGTCAAGTGTAGCAGCCATTTTGAAGGCATGCTGTGACGGCGGCACTCACAGGAACAGGTTGAACTAAGTTTGAAAACAAGCGGGAAGGATGTATCTACACACTCTAAAACTTTCACACATGCAGAATGAAAACAGTATTTTACAAAAATAGTGTGCATTTCTCTTGGAGTGACCCTCGTATTTCCTTGCAAACTTTTCGCACTGAACGACAAAAGACTAAAATATGGTTGGTCGGCGTTCGGAAGAATCTGTTGAGAGGGAGAATATTCCGTGGTTTCGAGAATACGATTCGCCTTTTGCAGTTATAAGTGGCGAGAGACGAGCTTTGCTGGGAAGCCAGCGGTGGAGAGAAAGAGGTCTTCCATTTTGAGCACCCATGTTTGACGGTCGCTCAGTATCAGCTTTTGTTGGTACAGACGGACCTGCTGTCTTTGCTCTCAGGAGATTTTATAGTTAGAACGGTTAGGCAATGTGCTGTTATAAACTTATACGATTCTGGACTTCGCCCCCAGGTAGGGAGTCGTCATTGAGTACGCAGCGTTCAGTGATTGAGAGCACTTCCTCTACCTATACGCACGTAGAGAAGTTATCTAAATTCCGTCCTTGTGGCTGGGAGTTCGCGTTTCTTGTCTGTAGAACACAGAGAGGAGAAGACAGAATTAGATTATACTAGTCAGAGGACCTCCTTCTGCCGTCCTAGTGTTTGAAAGCGTTTATTTTGTGGCTTGAGTTCTTCCATGGTCACAGATGTGTACGAGAACCATCACTCCGACGCACTGGTCGCAGTACATACATGCTAACTGCTTCGGCTTATTAGGGCTATAAGGCTAAACAGCAGTGATCATGTAAGTTTTATTTCCACGTTTCCACTGAGGTTGCACACCACTGTAGATCATATTTGAAAGTAGTGTCTTCTAGTGTTTGGTACTTAGATGATGTTAGTCATCTCTCATTATTTGTATTAGATCGAGTAGCCAAAAAAGGGGCATAATTGGCCAGTTGAGCAGTAATATTACTTAGGAATATAAACATTTGTCGTATAAGGGAGTTTTTTAACCTACAAAAAAGTATAAGCAGAAACAACGTTTATCATTTAGTAGTTACTAGTTCCCTGTTTGCCTAGCTCGTATTTCCCAGTCTCGTATCATAAAGTGGGCCGCGCAGACACTTCTGATCCGGAAATGTATTGCCTCCAACATTACCTGGCAACGCTGTCAGGTTATATTGCAGGTAACATGCAGTTTTTATGACTCGGGTAACGTACCTTTATAACTGTCATCTGGCACACGTTCCTGTTTCATTGAACATCTGTCTCAACTCCCGTTCGCGTCCGAGTGCTGCTACGTCATCGACGAACCGCATCACGCTGATTTCCTATACGTGACAAACCATTCCGATATCTGGGTACTCCTTTCTTTCTACATCTACATCTACATCTACATCCGTACTCCGCAAGCCACCTGACGGTGTGTGGCGGAGGGTACCCTGAGTACCTCTATCGGTTCTCCCTTCCATTCCAGTCTCGTATTGTACGTGGAAAGAAGGATTGTCGGTATGCTTCTGTGTGGGCTCTAATCTCTCTGATTTTATCCTCATGGTCTCTTCGCGAGATATACGTAGGAGGGAGCAATATACTGCTTGACTCTTCGGTGAAGGTATGTTCTCGAAACTTTAACAAAAGCCCGTACCGAGCTACTGAGCGTCTCTCCTGCAGAGTCTTCCACTGGAGTTTATCTATCATCTCCGTAACGCTTTCGCAATTACTAAATGATCCTGTAACGAAGCGCGCTGCTCTCCGTTGGATCTTCTCTATCTCTTCTATCAACCCTACCTGGTGCGGATCCCACACTGCTGAGCAGTATTCAAGCATTGGGCGAACAAGCGTACTGTAACCTACTTCCTTTGTTGTCGGATTGCATTTCCTTAGGATTCTTCCAATGAATCTCAGTCTGGCATCTGCTTTACCGACGATCAACTTTATATGATCATTCCATTTTAAATCACTCCTAATGCGTACTCCCAGATAATTTATGGAATTAACTGCTTCCAGTTGCTGACCTGCTATTTTGTAGCTAAATGATAAGGGACCTATCTTTCTATGTATTCGCATCACATTACACTTCGCTACATTGAGATTCAATTGCCATTCCGTGCACCATGCGTCAATTCGCTGTGTTGGACTAACAAATATTGTGATAACAGGAAACAATCCGGTCTTAGTTGTTTCCAAAATGATATGGTGCAGCTCACTGGTAAAATGGATCGTTGTTCAAGGTAGTAATTGTATGACTATCCCTCGTCTCATTCTGGCATACGGTTTTTTTTATTGTCACTAAACTCACGGAAATAAGAAGTGTTACACCTTGAACACAGCGACCACACGCTTTCAAACTCATACGCAAGAACTTCCCTGCCGTAGGATACGTTCTTTAAAGTTTCATGCCATTGCGAACTTATTTTCAGTATTTTAAGTAAGGAAAAAAAGAAACTGCTGCAGATGAAGAATGGTGTGAGCACATGATGTCACTGGGTGTTTCTACCAACACTTTTCAGATGGACAAGGTAACACAACATGTCCGCAGGATATGCACGTGCAGTTATCACCATCTTTCGAAATTTGGGAAATGCTGAACCATTGGGATGAGAGACAGATCGCACAGACATTTGGCTACCGTCTAGTGACTGGTTGGTGGTGAGATGGGCTAAGGTTAACAGTGTGGCAACAAGAGTATGGACAGGTCCTTCCAAAAGACTACGAGAGGACCTTAGGATCGTTAGACTGCCTCTGATGGGTAGACGGATGACAACAAGCAAAATCATGTCAGAGGTGGAAGGTCACAACTTACCATTGAGAACAGATTACTCTAAGATGGGTTGAGATCTTAAGTTGCGATGCCCGTTTACCGCTGAAACCACATGACGGACAACAGAGTATTACAGCTGGGGGCACCGAGTCTCGCTTCTTTTGGTCCCGACCTGGTGAAAAATCACAAGAAGCAGCGATTCTCGAGGCCCAAAACTCTCTAACTTCTTTAATCAGAAGGAGGGGGGGAGGTAGGGAACGGCGCGGAGCAGCTATTGGATATAATTCGTTAATTTTTGAGAGGATGCTAAATGTCCACCAATATGAGGCAAGAATGGTTAACACTGTTGTCATATTCTTCATGGCCAAGATACCAAACAGCATACTCCAGTAGTATAACGCAAGACACCACACTGCAGTCCACACCAGAAACTCCTTGAGGAATTCGCAGATGCCTAATCCCTTGATTTGTCAACCATAGAGGATCATAGAAATTGGAAAGATAAACATAGATACAAAGAAGGTAAGTGCAACGAAACAGTGGGTAACAGAAGAAATGCTTCAGCTGATAGATGAAATGTTGAGGGAAGCTCAGGAATACAGAAATACAAGTAACTGAGGAATGAAATAAATAGGAAGAGCAGAGAAGCTAAGGCGAATTGCCAGCATGAAAAATGTGAAGAAATCGAAAAAGAAATGATTGTCGGAAGGACTGACTCAACATATAGAAAAGTCAAAACAACCTTCGGCGAAATTAAAAGCTAGAGCGGTAACAGCAAGAGTGCAATGGAAATTCCACTGTCAAATACAGAGGAGAGAGCAAATAGTTGGAAGAATTCCTCTGGAAGCATCTATAATGGGGAAGACTTGCCTGAGGACGTCATAGAAGAAGAAACAGGAGTCGATATAGAAAAGGCAGGGGGTCCAGAATTAGAATCAGAATTTAAAAGAGCTTTCGAAGACTTAAAATCAAATAACGCAAAGGGAAAGATAACATTCCATCAGAATATCTAAAAATCAGTGGGGGAAGTGGAAACAAAACGACTATTTCGTTCATGTAGAATGAATGAGTCTGGCGATACGCCATCAGAATTTCGGAAATACATCATCCACAGAATTCCGGAGATTGCAAGGATCGACAACTGCGAGAGTCATCGCACAATCAGTTTAACAGCTAATGCGTCCAAATTGCTGACAATAATAATACACAGAAGAAGGGACTGGAAAACTGAGGATGTATTAGGTGTTCGTCAATTTTGCATTAGGAAATACAAAGGTACCAGAGAGGCGATTTGGGAGTTGAAGAAAAACTAAGGAAAAATCAAGGCTCGGAAAAAGCGTTCGACTAAGTAAAATAGTGTAGATGTTCTAAATTCTGAGAAAAATATGAGTAAGCTATAGGTAAACACGGATAATATACAATATGTACGAGAGATAAGAGGGAAAAACAAGAGTGGAACACCAAGAACAAAATGCTCGAAATAAGAAGAGTGTAAGACAGGGATGTAGTCTTTCGCCCCTACCGTTCGATCTATCCACCGAAAAAGCAATGACGGAAATAAAAGAAAGATTCAAGAGTGGTGTCAATTTTCAAGGTGAAAGGACATCAGTTTTAAGATTCCCTGATGATGTTGCTATCCTCAGTGAAAGTGGAAACGAATTACAGGATCTACTGAATGGAATGAAGAGCCTAACGAATGCACCGAGCGAGGTGGCGCAGTGGTTAGCACACTGGACTCGCGTTCGGGAGGACGACGGTTCAATCCCGTCTCCGGCCATCCTGATTTAGGTTTTCCGTGATTTCCCTAAATTGTTTCAGGCAAATGCCGGGATGGTTCCTTTGAAAGGGCACGGCCGATTTCCTTCCCAATCCTTCCCTAACCCGAGCTTGCGCTCCGTCTCTAATAACCTCGTTGTCGACGGGATGTTAAACACTAACCACCACCACCACCACCACCACCTAACAAATGCAGAATTTGGATTGAGAGTAAGCGGTAGAAAGACGAACGTAATGAGAAGTGGCAAAAATGAGAACAGCGAAAAAGTTAACATCAGAGTTGATGGTCACAAAGTAGATGAAGTTAAGTAATTCTGCTACCTAGGCAGCAAAATAATGACAGACGGAGGAAGGAAAACTGGCGAAAAAGGGCATTCCTAGCCAAGAGAAGTCTACTGCTGTCAAACCTAGACCTTAATTTGAGGAATAAATTACTGAGAATGTACGTCTGGAGCACAGCGTTGTATGCTAGTGAAACATGAACTGTGGAAGAACTGGGAAAGAAGAGAGTCCAAGCATTTGAGACTTGATGTTACGAAAGAGTGTTGAAAATCAGGTGTATTGATAAGGTCTGAGGAGAATCGACGAGGAAAGGAATGTATAGAAAGCAGTGAGAAAAAGAAGGGACAGATATCTGTTAAGGCTTCCTTGGTTCTGGAGGAAGCTGCAGAGGGAAAACACTGTAGTGGAAGTTAGAGATTGGAATACGTTCTGCAAGTTATTGAAAACGTAATTTGATAGTGCTTCTTTGAGATGAAGAGGTTGGCACAGGAGAGGAAATCATGGCGGGCCACATCAAAACCAGTTTGAAGACTGTTGACTCAAAAGAAGAAGAAGAAGATGAAGAAGAAGAGGAGCATGTGATCAATTCACGGCAAGTGTTTCAGGCACAGTAAGGCAATGGCACCGCCATTACGATGACAATCCCAACCTGATTTTATCGTGGAATGCAGGGTAGAGTTCTGTGTCATTTCGAAACTCAGTGAGTATAGCAAAGCTGAAGTGTTCGGTGTAACACATACAACAGTTTTTTTGGGAGCTCACGAGAGAATAACAACAAAAGTAACGGCGAATTCCTTTTAAAATGGAACAGAAACACCAAAGCACCCTGGTTGTTCGTGTAATTACGGCGTGACGACAAGAGTTACACGAGCCTCAGATATCCCACCATCTCTCCGTCACAGTCCCGCATACTCACTGGACCGACTTTTCATCTCTAATGTTTGGTGCTGATTCACCTTACTGCTCCACTTCTAAGATAATGTCTACATACACAGAAGAGCCAAAGAAACTTGTACATCTGCCCAGTGTTGTGTAGGACCCCAACGAGCAAGCAGATGTGCCGCAACACGATGTTGCATGGACTTGACTAATTTCTGAAGCAGTGCTGGAGGAAAATGACACCATGAATCCTGCTGTCCATAAATCCGTAAGAGCAGGAGGGGGTGGAGATCTCTTCTGAACAGCACGTTGCAAGCCATCCCAGATATGCTCAATAATGTTCATGTCTGGGGAGTTTTGTGGCAAGCGGAAGTGTTGAAACTCAAAAGAGTGTTTCTGGAGCCACTCTGTAGCAATTCTGGACATGTGGGGTGTCGCAGTGTCCTACTGGAATTGCCCAAGTTCGTTGGAATGCTCAATGGAGATGAATGGATCCAGGTGATCAAACAGGATGCTTGCGTACATGTCACCTGTCAGTGTCTAGATGCATCAGGGGTCCCATATCACTCCAACTGCATGCGCCCCACACCATTACATAGCCTCCACTAGCTTGTAGAGTCCCCTGCTGACATGGATCCAAGAGGCTGTCTCCATAACCGTACATGTCCATCCGCTCGATACAACTTGAAACGAGACTTGTCCGACCAGGCAACATGTTTCCAGTCATCAAAATATCAATGTCGATGTTGGGAGGCCCAGGCGACGTTTAAAGTTTTGTGCCCTGCAGTCATCAAGGATACACGAGTGGGCCTTCGGTTCCGAAAGGCCATATGGATGATGTTTCGTTGAATGGTTCGCACGCTGACACTTGTTGATGGCTCAGCATTGAAGACTGCACCAATGTGCTGAAGGGTTGCACTTCTGTCACGTTGAACGATTCTATTCAGCCGCGTTGGTCTCGTTCCTGCAGGATCTTTTTCCGGCCGCAGCAATGTCGCAGATTTGATGTTTTTCTGGATTCCTAATAATCACAGTACACTAGTGAAATGGTCATATGGGAAAATCCCAACTTCATCGTTACGTCGGAGATGCTGTGTCCCATCGCTCGCGCGCTGACTATAAAACCAAGTTCAAACTCACTTAAATCTTGATAACCTGCCATTGTGGTAGCATTAAGTGATCTAACAACTGCGCCAGACACTTGTCTTATTTAGGCGTTCCTACCGCAGCGACATATTCTGCCTGTTTATGTATCTCCGTTCAAATACACGCATGCCTGTACCAGTTTCTTTGGCGCTTCAGTGTATGATGAAAGCCTCGTACTCACAGTCTACTAGTGGTAGTCCTCAGAACGCAGAAGCTTTCTAAATTTGGCAGAGCAGTAGGGGGAAGTAATCAGCGTGCGCTCTAATCCAATGCCCAACAGCAAAAACAGATCTTTCTTTATGAATTTCCAATATAATGTAGGGGCGAGGATCAGCAACTTGACTTACTAAATTTTAATTTTTAACTTTCTGTCACAGTGCCAATCTTCATTACAGCCCGCCCAATCTAAGATTGTGTCCTTGTCCAAAAGGCCTGCTAAGGATACTATGTTCGATAGTCTACACTTAAGTAGGACAATTGATGTGGACGAAGCATGGTAAGTAAATAACGTACAAGTTCATTTGGTGTACATTGCCTGCCAGAAATATGATGCACCTGGAAGGAGACGAAATGAAACTTCATATTTCTTAGGGGGTATTTATATTATTTCAGTAATTACATGATCGATTCAAATTTATCAAGAAATTGGTAGAATGATACCACTTATTAGTACAACGTTACTGTGGCCTTGATACTCGCGCTGATTCGTTTGGGAAGGGTGTCATAAAGCCATTTCATCTGCAGACCCACAACTGTTGCAACTGGCCCTTGATGTCCTGTATACTACCAATGCGCTGGAGCCGACGTCCGTGCTGGTTCCACACACATTCCACAGGGAACAGATCTGTGGATCTCGCTGTCCACCGGATTACCTCAACGTCTCACAGTTTATAGAGACAAGTGCAATGTGTGAACAAGCATTGTCCTGTTGAAAATGGCACGACGATACTGTCGCATGGGAGGTAACACATGAGGACGAAGGACGTGCGTGACGTCCCGTTGTGCCATCAGAGTTAACTGAGTCACTACCAGCCATAATCTGAGGCCATACCAGATGGCATTCCACACAATAGCGCCAGGAGCTATACCTCTGTGCGTCTCTAAAACGTTGGTAGAATAGACACCTCCCCAGCTCGATGCGGTACTCGCCAATGATGACTATACATGGTAGTACAGAACTGCATAATTTTGTAAACGCAGCTGTTTGTTTTGTGTTATGGTGTTAATAGCAGCCTACGCAATCTGTAGTCTGGCTGCTTCTGGTCTCCAAACAATAGTGCAGGATGAGATAGAATGTTGCAGGCAGTCCGTTACTTGTCCTCCGAAGTACACTCAGAGGTGAAGGGTTTACAACGTACCTGGTGCACAATATGGCGATCCTCCCCTGCGTCAGTCAGGCTTCGCCGATTGGAACCTGGATGACATGTATTCCTACCCGCATGATCTCATAAGGCCCAGCGTCGTGCCATTGTCAAATATGAATGTCCCACCTAACTGGAAATTATACGTGCTACCAGCCGACCAAATGAAGAGCCACGATGAGGTCCCTTTCAAACTCTATCAGTGCTGATAACGTAGTCTCGTACGAGTACATGGCGTCTCTATGTACTTCGCTGTGATCACTGTACAGGGTGGTCCAATGATAGTGACCGGGCCAAATATCTCACGAAATAAGCACCAAACGAAAAAACTACAAAGAACGAAACACGTCTAGCTTGAAGGGGGAAACCAGATGGCACTATGGTTGGCCCGCTAGATGCACTGCCATAGGTCAAAGGGATATCAACAATTTTTTTTTAAAATAAGAACCTCCATTTTTATTACATATTCGTGTAGTACGTAAAGAAATATGAATGTTTTAGTTGGGCCACTTTTTCGCTTTGTGATAGACGGCGCTGTAATAGTCACAAACGTATACGTACGTGGTATCACGTAACATTCCGCCAGTGCGGACGGTATTTGCTTCGTGATACATTACCCGTGTTAAAATGTACCGTTTGCTAATTGCGGAAAAGGCCGATGTCGTGTTAATGTATAACTATTGTGGTCAAAATGCCCAACGGGCGTGTGCTATGTATGCTGCACGGTATCCTGGACGACATCATCCAAGTGTGCGGACCGTTCGCCGGATAGTTACGTTATTTAAGGAAACAGGAAGTGTTGAGTACATGTGAAACGTCAACCATGACCTGCCAAAAATGATGATGCTCAAGTACGTGTTTTAGCTGCTGTCGCGGCTAATCCGCACATCAGTAGCAGACAAACTGCGCGAGAATCGGGAATCTCAAAAACGCCGGTGTTGAGAATGCTACATCAACATCGATTGCACCTGTACCATATTTCTCTGCACCAGGAATTGCATGGCGACGGCTTTGAACGTCGTGTACAGTTCTGCCACTGGAAGCAATAAAAATTACGGGTTCGATGTCAGATTTTTTGCACGCGTTCTATTTAGCGACGAAGCGTCATTCACCAACAGCTGTAACGTAAACCGGCATAATATGCACAACTGGGCAACGGAAAATCCACGATGGCTGCGACAAGTGAAACATCAGCGACCTTGACAGGTTAATGCATGGTGCGGCATTATGGGAGGAAGGATAATTGGCTCCCATTTTATCGATGGCAATCTAAATGGTTCAATATATGCTGATTTCCTACGTAATGTTCTACCGATGTTACTACAGGGTATTTCACTGCATGACAGAATGGCGATGTACTTCCAACATGATCTATGCCCGGCACATAGCTCGCGTGCGGTTGAAGCGGTATTGAATAACATATTTCATGACAGGTGGATTGGTCGTTGAAGCACGTTCACCGGATCTGACGTCACCGGGTTGCTTTCTGTGGGAAAAGTTGAAGGATATTTGCTATCGTGATCCACAACGCCTGACAACATGCGTCAGCGCTTTGTCAATGCATGTGCGAACATTACGGTAGGCGAACTACTCGCTGTTGAGAGGAATGTCGTTGCACGTGTTGCCAAATGCACTGAGGTTGACGGACATCATTTTGAGCATTAATTGCATTAATGTTGTATTTCCAGGTAATCACGCTGTAACAGCATGCGTTCTCAGAAATGATAAGTTCACAAAGGTACATGTGTCACATTGGAACAACCGAAATAAAATGTTCAATCGTACCTACGTTCTGTATTTTAATTTAAAAAACATACCTGTTACAAACTGTTCGTCTAAAATTGTGAGCCATACGTTTGTAACTATTACTGTGCCATCTATCACAAAGCGAAAAAAGTGGTCCAACTGAAACATTCATATTTCTTTATCTACTACAAGAATATGTAATAAAAATGGGGGTTCTTATTTTAAAAAAACAGAGTTGATATCCGTTTGACCTACGGCAGGGCCATCTAGCGGGCCAACCATAGCGCCATCTGGTTTCCCCCTTCAAGCTAGACAAGTTTCGTTCTTTGTCGTTTTTTCGTTTGACGCTTATTTCGTGAGATATTTGCCCGATCACGATCAATGGACCACCCTGCATATCTGACTCACTTCATGCCCCTTATATACCCTACGAGGCCTCAGAACAATACTAAACACGAACAACACTAATGCACTCTCGTGGTCACGCTGCCTGTCACAGAGAATTACAACTCCGATCACTTACATATCCAATACCACACCCTCTCCCAAGGTGGCTTCCGCCGACTCCCCCTCCCGGATGATGCCCTCCTCCCCTCCATCTACCCCTCCTACCAACTTTGAGCCTTGCCTTCCCCTCTCCTCTCATTTTCCTGTGGGCACCCTCTCTCCCTTCTCTCCCTCCCTCTCTCCCTCCTTCCATCCTTACCTCCCCTCCCCCTCTCCCTGGGCTTCCACCCCCCTCTTTTCGTTTTCTCCCCTCCTCCTCCCTGGCATCCTATCTCCCCCTCCCTCCTTCCCTCCCCCTGTTTTTTCCCTTGGCAGGCCCCCAGCTTTTCGGTGTGGACAGTGCCCCTGCAAGCGCCGAAGCCCATCTCCGCAGTGTCCGTGTCTTTCGTCCCGTCTGTACCTCGAGTGTTTCTTCGTTTTCTGCTCCACCGTTCACCTGTGCTAGTGTTCTCTGTTCCGTGCTGTGCTGCCCGTTTTTTTTTTTTTTTTAACTGAAACAGTGCTGCGTCGGTGAACGACTTCAATTCTTTTTATTCTCTGTTGTCTTCTGATTTTTGTCCTCCATGTCTGTGTTTTGAGATTATGTCTTCCTGTTTTTATCTCTTGTATGTTTCTTGTGGCCGAAGAGCGGCATATTAGGCCGCTGCCGGCCTACCTTTGTAGGTATAAAATGACAATAAAGGAAAAAAAAAAACATATCCAATGACGATGTATACGCTTATGAATTTACATTGGGATGACAAAAGTCATGAGATAGCGATATGCAGATGACGTTAGTATCACGCATGCAAGGTAGTAAAGGGCATTGCGTTGGTGAAGCTGCCATTTCTACTCAAGTGATTCATATGAAAACTTTTCTACATCACTATGGCCACAAGACAGGAATGGTAGATGGAGCTGGACGCATGGGACAGTCAGTTACGTAAATCGTTAGGGAATTCAATATCCCGAGATACACAGTATCAAGGGTGTGCTAAGAATACTACATTTGAGGCATTACCTCTCACAACGGCCTTCACTTAACGACAGAATAGCGGCGTTTGTGTAGAGTTGTCAGTGCTAAGAGACAAGCAACACTGCTTGAAATAGACACACAAATCAATGTGGGGGTAGTACGCCGAACGCTTCCGTTAGAACAGCGCGGCGGAATATGGCGTTAATGGGCTATGGCAGCACACGACCAATGCGAGTGCCTAACAGCACGATGTCGCCTGCAACGCCTCTATTGGGCTCGTGACCATGTCTGTTGGACCTTCTATGATTGGAAAACCGTTGCCTGGTCGGGAGAATCCTGATTTTAGTTGGTAACAGCTGATAGTAGGATTCGAGTGTGGCGTAGACCTTGCAAAGCCATGGACCCATGTTATCAATAAGGGACTGTGCAAGCTGGTGGTGGTTCCATAATGGTGTGGGTTGTGTTTACATGAAATGTACTGGGACCTCTGGTCCAACTTAACGGATTATTCACTGGAAATGGTTATATTCGGCTACTTGGAGACCATTTGCACCCATTCATGGACTTCATGTTCCCAAACAACGATGTCATATCACCAGGCCACAATTGTTCGCGGTTGGTTGAAGAACATTCTGGATAATTCGAGCGAATGGTTTGGCGACCCAGATCGTCTGACATGAATCCCATCGAACATTTGTGGTGCGCAATCGAGAGCACCGGCAACACTTACGTATTAATGGCGAGCTATGAAGGCAACATGGCTCAATATTTCCGAAGGGGTCTTCCAACGACTTGTTGAGTCCATGTCATGTGCAGCTGCTGCACTACGCCGTGCAAAAGGAGGTCCTACACAATGTTGGGACTTTTGCGACCTTAGTGTACAATGACATCCATGTCTTCTCAGCGCTTCAGCCTTTTTGTCAGGTCGTATGTGTGTTTAGCTGTTCCATCCTCCTTTCAGCCCACTTCATTTAATGCACATGTTGTATCCAAAAGGATCATCCAGTTTGGTATGTCTGTATTTCTGAAACTAATAAATATTCACAATGAATTTTGTTTTTTGATGAACAGGAAACTCAAAAAGTTTTTTTCCACCTTTTTCATGGGTGTTCAGTATGCCACCCTTGAGATGCACAGCATATGTCAGTGCAGTATTCAAATAGTTCCCAAACTGTCACGACCATGTCTTGCATTACAGCTTCCATAGCTGCTGTTATGCGATGTCTCTCTTCTTTCATTGTCACTGTAAAGGAGGCACATAAATAGAGTCTTTTATAAACCCTCGCAAGAAATAGTCACATACAGTCAGGTCCGGTTACCTTGGAGGCCAGTAATGTAAGGCTGAATCATTTGGTCCAGTGCGACTGACCCATCGTTCAGTAATCCTTTGATTCAAAAATTCCTGCACATCCAGATGCCATTGTGGCCTATTGGTAAGCGAAGGCATTCAAATCAGTCTCCAGCTGTGGGAAAAGAAAGCTGTCAAGCATATCGAGATATGCGCGTCCTGTAGCAGTGTTCTCGGCAAAGAAAATTGGACCGTACACCTTTTCCCATAAAACTGTACAAAACGCATTAAATTTTGGAGAGTCCTTGTCGTGTTGCGCAGCTTCATGTGGTTTTACGTACCCCACATTCTCAAATTATGATAGTTCATCTTTCCATTTAAATGGAATGTACCGTCGCCACTAAATACTAAGTATGAAAGAAGACTGTCATCCTCCATTTTGTCAAGAACGAAATTACGGAACTCACACGTTCTTGTTTGTCGCCTTCACGAAGAGCTTGCAGTAGCTGAATTTTGTATGGTTTCATGTGTCACGCTACACACGACAAACGGACATCGGGGTTATGTTCAGCTTTCGAGCTGCACAGAGAGATGATTTCTGTGGGCTCCTTGTCAAACTATGGCAGATGCGTTCGACATCTGTGTCAGACACTCGAGGACGGCCCGGCGATTTGCCTTTTCACAAACAACCTGTTTCTCAGAATAGTTCATACCATCGTCTAATGCTCTGTGCTGTAGGATGATCCACACCATACCTAGTACGAAAGTCACGCTGAACAGTTGTTACTGACACGCACTGCGAAAAACGTAGAACACAAAACACTTTCTGTTGTCCCGACACCATTTTTACTATAACTGAAGTGGGTGCACATTGTTACTATCTAGCGAGAACCGTGTAAAACCCGAGGGATTGCCTGCACACTGGTGCTACCTAGCGGGAACCACGTAAAACTCGAGAGTCTGCTTTTTTCGAACAGTACGTTGTTCACGCACATATTTCAAATTACAAAATAGTTATGATTTTAAAAAAAAAAAAAATAAACACGATCTGTGTGCGAACAGAGCCCGGCAGTTTGTGAGGGTCTCCGAATGACGTTTAGATGTACTGAATTATCCACATCAGTGGCCAGCAGCATAAATTATGTGAAACTTAATTTCAGGCATAAGACATGTCTTAATTCTACCGTAATAGTTGTTTAACGTCATGAGAATGACGTCACAAGCTACTGGAATAAGAATAGCGCCCTCAGCTGAAGGTGGTCAGTTGTAAGGGTATAGATATCGATACCGCTACGACGTATCGAATCTTAGCATTACGTATCGTTGTCGGGCCCGACATAACAGGTGGCGAGGGGCGATTTGGGAGTTGGGTGAGATTTGGTGCCTGCAGAAAAGTCGCGTGGGCAGTGATTCTGCGGGATCACCGCATGGAGTAAGAAATTACGACTTGAGACACGGAAGCGAAGTATATATTCCATGTTTAGTATTGTGCAATATGGAATACTATTTTTTTTTTCTTTATTTACGACGACTGATCGGTATCTGTAAGAAAATTGGAAATTTGTGGTAACTTCCTGAGGGACCAACCTGCTGAGGTCATCGGTCCCTCGGCTTACACACTACTTAATCTAACTTACACACAACCATGCCCCAGGGAGGATCCGAACCTCCGACGGAGGGAGCCGCACGAACTGTGGGAAGACGCCTTAGACCGCGCGGCTTATCTTTAAGAGCTATGGCTAACTCGAGTCAAAGTGCGCGTTGCGTGCTTGTTCATGTACTCTGACTGACCTTGAGATCCACATAGGGACATTTACAATGAGATGAAAAAAGTCATGGGATACCTCCTGAATAGTGTCGGACTTCCTTTTGCCCAGCGCAGTGGTGCAACTCAACGTGGAATTGATTGAGCAAGTCGCTGGAAGTTAGCTGCAGAAATATTGAGCCATACCGCCTCTATAGCTACCCACAATTGGGGACGTGTTGCCGGTGCAGGATGTTGTGTACGAACTGACCTCTCGACTGTGTCCCATAAATGCTTAATGGCATTCCAGTCAGGCGATCTGGGTGGCAAAATCGTTCGCTCGAATTGTTCAGAATGTTCTTCAAAGCAATCGCGAGCAACTGTTTTCTGATGACATGGCGCATTGTCAGCCACCAAAAACACATCGTTATTTGGGAACATGAAGTCTGTGAATGGCTGGAAATGGTCTCCAGGTAGTCAAACATAACAATTTCTAGTCAATTATTGGTAGAGTTGGACCAGAGGACCCAGTCCATTCCATAAAAACACAGGCCACACCGTTATGGAGCCATCAACAGCTTGCACAGTGCCTTGTTGACAACTTGGATCCATGGCTTCATTGGGTCTGCGCCACACTCGAATCCTATCATAAGTATAACAATTAGGTTCCTTTCGGAGTATGCTGATGCATTAGCTCCATACTTAACAATCGTCTACAACCGTTCGCTCGACGAAGGATCCGTACCCAAAGACTGGAAAGTTGCACAGGTCACACTAATATTCAAGAAAGGTAGTAGGAGTAATCCACTTAATTGCAGGCCCATATCGTTAACGTCGATATGCAGCAGGATTTTGGAACATATATTTTGTTCGAACATTATGAAGTACCTCGAAGAAAACGGTCTATTGAGACACAGTCAACATGGGTTTAGGAAACATCGTTCCTGTGAAACACAACTAACTCATTATTCACATGAAGTGTTGAGTGCTATTGACAGGGGATTTCAGATCGATTCCGTATTTCTGGATTTCCGGAAGGCTTTTGACACTGTACCACACAAGCGGCTCGTGATGAGATTGCATGCTTATGGCATCATCTCAGTTATATGACTGGATTTGTGATTTCCTATCAGAGAGGTCACAGTTCGTTGCAATTGACGGAAAGTAATCGAGTAAAACAGAACTGATTTTTGGCGTTCCCCAAGGTAGTGTTATAGCCCCTTTGCTGTTCCTTATCTATATTAACGATTTGGGAGACCAGAATGAGATTTTCACTCTGCAGCGGAGTGTGCGCTGATATGAAACTTCCTGGCAGATTAAAACTGTGTGCCCGACCGAGACTCGAACTCGGGACCTTTGCCTTTCGCGGGCAAGTGCTCTCTAACAGTACAAACCAGAAACAAAGTAGTCCACAGGTAACTGTATTCTCTCTAGAAATTTGGAAATTAGTGGTAAGTTTCTGTGGGACAAACCTGCTGATGTCATCGGTCCCTAGGCTTCCACACCACATAATCAAACTTAAACTAACTTACGCTAAGATCAATACACACAGTCATGCCCGAGGAAGGACTCGAACCTCGACGACGGGAGCCGTGCAAACCTTCGCAAGGCGCCCTGACCGAGCGGCTACCCCGCGCAGCCTTCCCTCTGGCAGCTGGCAGCTCTATCACCAGATAAGTATGAAGTGCAGATGGACGTGGAAGCGAAGCAGAAAGAGGTCAGAATTAGAGAGCGTCATCTGGAGGCTCCTGCGCGGATCTGGCTGGTAACAGGCCAGTGGTTGCGCCTGTGTGATGGTCACCTCTCGTGGTATTTCTTGTGCACCTTTAATCTTGGTACACAACACAAACAGTTACAGATGTGCATATTTCCGAAATACTGGTTCTTCCTAGTGTGAAGTTGGCCAAACTGATACAGCGAGATAGCTTAGTGCATCTCACTCGTTCCGTACATGGGAATTTTTTTTTGTTACTTTTAAAGTTAAAAAAGACGCACAAGGCGGATAAACCTTCAGTAACAGCTAGTTCATAACAAGCCAGAGCTCATAACAAGCCGCAAAATGCAACAGAAACATGAATTCAAAATAGCGACTAATGACATAACACGTTCCAACAGCGCGAAAATATAAACATCAAGTACAGAATAGCACAAGTAGTTAATAATAAATATTTAAACTAAGAGGACAGCCACAAGAAACTGGGAATTGTGGGCGGGGACAAAGTAAAATCTGAAAGAACAACTGCAAAATTATGGTAACAGTAAAATATACAAAACGAAACACACAGAAAAACAAGGTACAATTGTTCGTTTAAAGAGAAGAAAAGCTCACGATAAGCTCTGACAAATTGTTACTGGCATGGAAAATATCACTTGACCTACATAGCTCAACTTAAAAGATCGGTACCAATCCAGAAGTCCAAACACCAACAGCGGTACAAGAAGACAAAAGGGACACCAATACAGATACCAAGAATCACGGGAGGTGACGAAACTTGGTATCGAAATACACTCCTGGAAATTGAAAAAAGAACACCGTGAATTCATTGTCCCAGGAAGGGGAAACTTTATTGACACATTCCTGGGGTCAGATACATCACATGATCACACTGACAGAACCACAGGCACATAGACACAGGCAACAGAGCATGCACAATGTCGGCACTAGTACAGTGTATATCCACCTTTCGCAGCAATGCAGGCTGCTATTCTCCCATGGAGACGATCGTAGAGATGCTGGATGCAGTCCTGTGGAATGGCTTGCCATGACATTTCCACCTGGCGCCTCAGTTGGACCAGCGTTCGTGCTGGACGTGCAGACCGCGTGAGACGACGCTTCATCCAGTCCCAAACATGATCAATGGGGGACAGATCCGGAGATCTTTCTGGCCAGGGTAGTTGACTTACACCTTCTAGAGCACGTTGGGTGGCACGGGATACATGCGGACGTGCATTGTCCTGTTGGAACAGCAAGTTCCCTTGCCGGTCGAGGAATGGTAGAACGATGGGTTCGATGACGGTTTGGATGTACCGTGCACTATTCACTGTCCCCTCGACGATCACCGGAGGTGTACGGCCAGTGTAGGGGATCGCTCCCCACACCATGATGCCGGGTGTTGGCCCTGGGTGGCTCGGTCGTATGCAGTCCTGATTGTGGCGCTCACCTGCACGGCTCCAAACACGCATACGACCATCATTGGCACCAAGGCAAAAGCGACTCTCATCGCTGAAGACGACACGTCTCCATTCGTCCCTCCATTCACGCCTGTCGCGACACCACTGGAGGCGGGCTGCAGGATGTTGAGGTGTGAGCGGAAGACGGCCTAACGGTGTGCGGGACCGTAGCCCAGCTTCATGGAGACGGTTGCGAATGGTCCTCGCCGATACCCCAGGAGCAACAGTGTCCCTAATTTGCTGGGAAGTGGCGGTGCGGTCCCCTACGGCACTGCGTAGGATCCTACGGTCTTGGCGTGCATCCGTGTGTCGCTGCGGTCCGGTCCCAGGTCGACGGGCACGTGCACCTTTCGCCGACCACTGGCGACAACATCGATGTACTGTGGAGACCTCACGCCCCCACGTGTTGAGTAATTCGGCGGTACGTCCACCCGGCCTCCCGCATGCCCACTATACGCCCTCGCTCAAAGTCCGTCAACTGCACATACGGTTCACGTCCACGCTGTCGCGGCATTCTACCAGTGTTAAAGACTGCGATGGAGCTCCGTATGCCACGGCAAACTGGCTGACACTGACGGCGGCGGTGCACAAATGCTGCGCAGCTAGCGCCATTCGACGGCCAACACCGCGGTTCCTGGTGTGTCCGCTGTGCCGTGCGTGTGATCATTGCTTGTACAGCCCTCTGGCAGTGTCCGGAGCAAGTATGGTGGGTCTGACACACCGGTGTCAATGTGTTCTTTTTTCCATTTCCAGGAGTGTAATAGCTTGATCTATGTAGCTGAACTGAAAAGGCTGACATCAAAAGAGAAAATCAAAAAGAGATACCAGTACAGAGGGCCGATAGGCGATATCAATACAAATAGCCGAAACTCGTGAGAACTATTGAAACGCTCTATTAGAAACATCACCTGACCTATAGACGTTAACTTTAAAGATCTATGTGAATACAAGGAAAAACAAAAACCGATACTTGCAACAAAAAAAAAAAAAAAAAGACAAAAGGCGAAATCAATAAGCACGGCCAAAAATCGAGAAAACTAACTATACCTGGTAACGAACCCAATCACTTGATCTACATAGATCAATGACATATCCACGGCAGTTGTGGATTTGGAATTATAGATTATTAGAGTGGACTCGTACCGTAATACCATTTCAAATAAACATAGGTTGCATCAAGTTCGATAACGGACGACATATTTTTCTTAAATATTTAAAATAGCTAAGATGGCTCTGAGCACTATGGGACTTAACTGCTGAGGTCATCAGTCCCCTAGAACTTAGAACTACTTAAACCTAACTAACGACATCACACACATCCATGCCCGAGGCAGGATTCGAACCTGCGACAGTAGGGGTCCCGCGGTTCCAGACTGTAGCGCCTAGAACCGCTCGGCCACACCGGGCGGCAAAATAGCTAACATACAATTTGTCACACATGATAACTTGTTTCATTCAATAAAAATCTTCAGATCTAAAAATAAGACAGAAATGAAACACTGTAAGCATCTGTTTACGTAGATAGCATAGAATGAAAATATGAAAAATTAAAAGTCTGAAGTTTGTACCTGTTTATGTAGACATACACTGAAAATATTCAAAAATCTTAAAATTGTACCTGACTATTCACAAGGTGAGAAAAGGAATTTTTTTCGTAAAGGAACACATTTATTAGGTCTGAAATAAAAGGACCACACTATACGAGATTTCTGACAACATCCGGTGGTATGCAGCAGCCGACCGTGGTGGCCGAACGGTTCTAGGCGCTTCAGTCTGGAACCGCGCAGACCGCTACGGTCGCAGGTTCAAAACCTCAGACAAGGATGTGTGTGATGTCCTTAGGAATCGGTCTAAGTAGTTCTAAGTTCTAGGGGACTAATGACCTCAGAAGTTAAGTCCCACAGTGCTCAGAGCCATTTGAACCATTTTGGTATGCAGCACTTTAACTAATCCCACTTTGCATTGTACAGACCCGTACGTCATGGATGAAGGGTAACGAGGACATAGGGGAGGGGGATGAAGTTTGGGGGAGGAGTGGTAGGCAAATAATACTATACAGTATTAAAATGTAACAAAGATATTGTCTATAACATGCACTAAAATTAATTTGAAACTGTTAAGCTTTCTGGATAAACGCACCTAATACTCATACAAGTGAGCCGTCCGCGAGCCTTATCGCTTCTGGTGCTCGTTCCAACCTCTTCGGTTGCGTTGCTAAGTTACGGCTACTCGGGCGTCTCCTGTGGTGGCGCTTCTACAGCAACTCGAAGACGATTTAAGCACGTGGTTAGCTCGCAGGTGGTGGTCTGCTCAGGCTGCGATTGGTTGGAAGACGCGGGGGAGTTGGCCGTTGGGCGGGGCCGTGCTTGGAGTCATGGCTTGTGCCGAGGTGCCGTGGTGGGCTGCTCGCTGTGTTAAGATTGTTGCAGTTGGCAGAAGAACCAACACCGTGTAACTAGAGGGGGCCGAAATGGACGCGTTTCAGGTCACGCAGGCTGGCGTGAGGAGGGGAGAACTATACTGACGTGAGGTCTGGAACATGACGAGGAATGAGAATTCAGAAAGCGGACGTAATTAGTTTGATACTTAACTTTAATCCATTAGTGATGAACGTCGCTCTTGACGGTACATGATTCACAATATTATCTGTTATTATAGTAACTGAATATGGCGCCTTGCTAGGTCGTAGCAAATGAAGTAGCTGAAGGCTATGCTAAACTGTCGTCTCTGCAAATGAGAGCGTATGTAGACAGTGAACCATCGGTAGCAAAGTCGGCTGTATAATTGGGGCGAGTGCTAGGGAGTCTCTAGACTAGACCTGCCGTGTGGCGGCGCTCGGTCTGCAATCACTGATAGTGGCGACACGTGGGTCCGACGTATACTAACGGACCGCGGCCGATTTGAAGGCTACCACCTAGCAAGTGTCGTGTCTGGCGGAGACACCACAAAGATCGCTGGTATTTCTTCATGGTCCGTGCCTTTGCCTACTGGAGTGTTGAGGCCTTACTCTATCTGCGAAGTGACGAGGCCACAGGCCGCAGTTGGTTTTAGCGAGTTCCCTGCTGCCTTGGCTGGTGTACTTGGTAATCTACACAATCCATGATTGACTCCGGACTAATGATGGAATTATTGGCGAGCGTTAATATGTTAGTGACGGTTCGCGAGACAAACTGCCTCTCTGCCACCATTAAGTATCGTTTATTGTTCTTGACCCATCAATCTACTCGTCATCGTTTGGCCAGTGCATTAAAGATTTATCAGCAACCTGTGATATTCCTCCTTTTGACTTGTGTGTGTTATTTACTATCCTGATATGTAAAACCAGATGTAAAACTTGCATGTATTTTGTATTCTCTGCCAGCCGGAGTGGCCGTGCGGTTCTAGGCGCTACAGTCTGGAACCGAGCGACGGTTCGAATCCTGCCTCGGGCATGGATGTGTGTGATGTCCTTAGGTTAGTTAGGTTTAATTAGTTCTAAGTTCTAGGCGACTGATGACCTCAGAAGTTAAGTCGCATAGTGCTCAGGGCCATTTTTTTGTATTCTCAGAATTGGTTTACAAAACATACTGTCATGCAAAGCCAACTGTAATATCCTTATACTATACTGTTAATAATAAGCAATGTAAAAAACAGAAATACAGTTACGTATCCGGACAGCAAAACCACAAAAACAAGTGTAATAGCCGTGTGTGTTAACCTAAGGAATAAGCATCAGACTTTAACTCGTTTCTTCAAATAAGTCATTAGTTCAGAGGTAGGGCAAATAACAGTAGTTAGACTACTATTCTGCATCGATAACAATATGTGTGGTTGGTGGTACAGTATTACTCGCCAGTCTAATTAGGCAAACGTAATGAAGCTGAGTAGGACAGCAGAAAAGATTGCAACTCCCTACTTACCTAACAGACTTAACTTTAGATTTACATAAAAGATGGTTCAGCAATACAAGAAAAAGTTTAGCCGCTCGAAACAAAAACTACAGCACCCAATTGCTTAATCAAACAGACTGATTTCATGAAGACAAAAGTAAATTTGGAGAAGGGGGTTTCTACACTAACATTTCATTGATTCACTGTAAACTGGTTAACGTTACTATTTATCACTATTAATCATCAACTTAGTATTACAACGTAATGTGAAAGCAGCAAACAATTGATCTAATGTGGTCTCTGAATCTGGCATAACCTTACGTAATCATTTTAACACAGAAAATAATAGCAATGTTAATTATAAAATTCTCAGTTATTCTTTCCATCAATTATTTCACTGATTAATCACTGATTTTCCCACACTATATTAAAGATTTCACAGTCTTGGCTGAATACATTTACCAGGTTAGGATCCTGCTTGGTTTATGAGCGGGGTAGATTACCAGATGGACACCAGTGTTAATTTGCATGATGGTTATTATTCTTAAAGCACATTTCAACTTCCTGGCACACACTATAATACATAGCTAAAATGTCGTACCCTGTAAGCTGTGATCAGCGACGGTGGCGTTGGTGGCAACAACTGCATTAATATCAGAACGGCCAAGAACAGTTAAACATGTCGGACTTATTTCCTCTTCATAGAGATAATCCCATACCCCATACCAGGCTGTGATAAACTGCAGTTTACAACCAAGGCAAGATGCAACAATACGGCGCACTACACATTATGCAACCTAACCTAACCTAACCCCGCTATACGCGCTGCCTCTAAGATCACTGGCCACCGACTAACCTTGTTTGCGCCGCCCAAGCAGGCCAAACGTTTCCGCTCCTACCTTTTCCTACGCTTGCACAGCTTTCCGTTCCTGACGGAACTACTCCATCTTTTATACTACACATATCTCATATAGCCCTAAATAAGAGCCAGTAACTATTACATACATAATTACATTATAGCACCTTTTTACAATTAATAATTATAACAAATAGATATCTTTACAATATTTAACAGTACACCATTTTTCTTAATATGTACAGTCTTTTTAATCTTATCAAAGAGTTTCAGTATCGATTCGCTTCAAACAAGATGTGTCTACTTCTGCTTTAACACTTTCAATAAAATATTTTAAAAACTTTTTTTTAAATATAAACAGTAATGTCACAAACCTAAACATGTTTAGCCTAACTAGATTGTAATTTTCGCTTTGCACTATTAGGGCGTGAATTTGTAAATTTAACTATTTTGTGTTTCTGAAGTTAAGCACTTCGTCTCAATTTCAACGCTAGTGTGTTTTGGGGGAAGCCTGTGCGATCTTTCACTTCCTATCTGATTTGCGTTCTGAGTGTCTATTGTAGATTAAGTAATGGTTCTGAACTGCGTTCAGGAAAGGAGCCGTAACGCGTTTTCGTAGTATTACAAGTTTGTAGTCAAGTGTAACGGGCTCTTCGGTCTGTTTACAGTAAGTCAAAATTTTATTTAATAGTAATTTGCGCTATTGATGCGCGTATTTTGTGGTGTAAAAATCAGCTTCACTGAATTTAGGTCTTTTCTTTGGCTTAGAATTTGTGAGGAAAAAGAACTCTGTTGGATGTTCATATCTCACTGTTGTGTTTAACTGGCCTGTGTACGATTTGCCATTTGCTTGCTATGTAAATCTAATTTGTATTCTGTATGTTATAGGCTCTGTTCTGAATCGAGCGACCGCCTGGGCTCCTAAGAGTAAAGATCTCGTTAATAATTGAAAGATTTAAGTTCTGTTACAGTATTCTGCTCCTTCCACTTTACGGACGTGCGCTAATTATTTTTTCTTAAAACATCTTCATTTACATCGTGCTGTGTCTGTTACACAGACGTGTATAGTTTGTTTCTTTTGAAACGTTTGATTGTGTTACCTGTTCGTTTTAGCATTGATCTTCAAATATTCTAAGTTGTATGCATAACATATGTGTGCAACGCCCCTGTTTTAAAAAACTTGGGATTAACGGTTTCATTGACTAATTGATGAACGTCTACTTTTGTTGTTGTTTTTAAATTGCGCACGTTAATGATTTCACTTAGATGCTTTGATAAGTTTCTACATCTACATCTACTTCTACATTTATACTCCGCAATCCACCCAACGGTGTGTGGCGGAGGGAACTTTACGTGCCACTGTTATTACCTCCCTTTCCTGTTCCAGTCGCGTATGGTTCGCGGGAAGAACGACTGCCGGAAAGCCTCCGTGTGCGCTCGAATCTCTCTAATTTTACATTCGTGATCTCCTCGGGAGGTATAAATAGGGGAAAGCAATATATTTGATACCTCATCCGGAAACGCACCCTCTCGAAACCTGGACGGCGAGGTACACCGCGATGCAGAGCGCCTCTCTCGAAGAGTCTGCCACTTGAGTTTGCTAAACGTCTCCGTAACGCTATCACGCTTACCAGTTAACCCTGTGACGAAACGCGCCGCTCTTCTTCGGATCTTCTCTACTTCCTCCATCAACCCGACCTTGTACGGATCCCACAGTGATGAGCAATACTCAAGTGATCTGCTTCACTGACAGGTGCAATTTTTTGCCTTTAAATGTTATTTTACATTTATGGTTTGACTGTCTGCTCCACAGATGAGTGTAGCACCTTAAATATCAGCTGTTCACTACAGGAACTTCAGCTACAATGTTTGTTAAATCTTTGAACGTTTATTAGAGTCTAAGGATTTATTTTCAATTTGCTGACTCTTGCAATCATAAGTTTGTTGTTGTGATGAATCAGTTTTGTTTTGATGTAACATGGCCTCTATGGTAAATAAATATATTTTTTTAATTATTTACGTTCATTTAGTACCTTATTACTCCCAGATCCTAGCTCAGAGACTTCTTGTTAAAATTCATAATTAAATTGAAACATTGTTATAAAACAATAATCACATATTGTAGGCAGAGAAGCACAGGAGGATGTGATGTTCACACCTGCTACTGTAGCTCTCGACGGATGCGTCCCGCCCGTAGCTGTGAACGAAACGACTCACGAGCGGCCACCTGACGGGTGAGGTATGATCCGACATTCGGCCGACCTCGTCCGGGGCCGAGCCCCATCCCCACGGATCGCGGCAGGCATAGGCGCTCCGCCCTTTCGATGGCCCCATCCGTCTGCCCGGTAAGGCTATCGCAGGATCAGGTGCGAGCAGGGAGCGGCCCCGCCTTGCCCGGCTACACAGAGCGGCGCTTCCGGGAGCAGAGCGGCGTGGCGCGGCGCCGTAACCGCTTCACTTCACGTGCCGCTGTGGCGCGCCGCGGCCTGCATCGCGATCCACACCTGCGCCATCTGTCACCGGCTACTGGCCACTGGCTGCTGGCCGCTCTCCCAGAAACCGGCACCGGTCGCGCATTCCCTCGCCACTGCCTCTCACGACGCCTTCCCGCGCCACACAATCGTCGATTAGCATCTACGAGGTGCCTGAGAAAAACGAACAATCGCGCTCCGTGACTTCCCCACGATCTAAATTATGTATGTCGATAGTAACAAAAATGTTCAAATGTATGTGAAATCTTATGAGACTTAATTGCTAAGGTCATCTGTCCCTCTGCTTACACACTACTTAACCTAAATTATCCTAAGGACAAACACACACGCCCATGCCCGAGGAAGGCTCGAACGTCCGCCGGGACCACCCGCACAGTCCATGACTGCAGCGCCTCAGACCGCTCGTCTAATCCCGCGCGGCGATAATAACAATTTCGTGTAGCTCAATGGCCTGATGCCAGTCTCAGTATTGGCCGCCATTTCAACGACTTGCGTGTCCCTAACCACCTCAGTTATCCAACGAGAGGGTGGGGTACTACCGTTTAACAATCATATACAACCGTTCGCTCGACGAAATATCCGTACCCAAAGACTGGAAAGTTGCACAGGTCACACCAATATCCAAGAAACGTAGTAGGAGTAAGCCACTAAATTACAGGCCCATATCGTTAACGTCGATATGCAGCATTATTTTAGAACATATATTGTGTTCGAACACTGAATTATTGAGACACAGTCAACATGGGTTTAGAAAACATCGTTCCTGTAGTACACAACTAGCTCTTTATTCACATGAAGTGCTGAGTGCTATTGACAAGGGATTTCAGATCGATTCCGTATTCCTGGATTTCAGGAAGGCTATTGACACTGTACCACACAAGCGGCTCGTAGTGAAATTGCGTGCTTATGGAATATCGCCTCAGTTATGTGACTGAATTTGCGATTTCCTGTCAGAGAGGTCACACTCCGTAGCAACTGACGGGAAGTCATCGAGTAAAACAGAAGTGATTTCAGGCGTTCCCCAAGCTAGTGTTACAGGCCCTTTGCTGTTCCTTATCTATATAAACGATTTGGGAGACAATCTGAGAAGCCGTCTTCGGTTGTTTGCAGATGACGCTGTCGTTTATCGACTAATAAAGTCATCAGAAGAGCTAAACGAACTGCAAAACGATTTAGAAAAAATATGTGACCGGTGCGAAAAGTGGCAGTTGACCCTAAATAACGAAAAGTGTGAGGTCATCCACATGAGTGCTAAATGGAACTTCAGTTACGCGATAAATCAGTCTAATCTAAAATCCGTTAATTCAACTAAATACCTAGGTATTACAAATACGAACAACTTAAATTGGAAAGAACACACAGAAAATGTTGTGAGGAAGGCAAACCGAAGGCTGCGTTTTATTGGCAGGACACTTAGAAAATATAACAGACCTACTAAGGAGACTGCCTACACCCGCTTCTCCGTCCTCTTTTAGAATACTGTTGCGCGGTGTGGTATCCTTACCAGATAGGACTGACGGAGTACATCGAAAAAGTTCAAAGAAAGTCAGCACGTTTTGTATTATCGCGAAATATGGATCACAGAAATGATACAGGATTTGGGATGGACATCATTAAATGAAATGCGTTTTTCGTTGCGACGGAATCTTCTCACGAAATTCCAACCACCAACTTTCTCCTCCGAATGCGAAAGTATTTTGTTGACACCGACCTACATAGGCAGGAACGATGACCACAATAAAATAGGGGAAATCAGAGCTCCTAAGGAATGATATAGGGGTTCATTCCTTCCGCGCGCTATACGAGATTGAAATAATAGAGAATTGTGGCGGTGGTTCGATGAACGCTCCTCCAGGCACTTAAATGTGGTTTGCAGATTATCCATGTAGATGTATATGTAGATGTAAATGAAATCTAAACCACATGTTTCTGGCGACTCCTCACATCGTCGAGAGGTGAAGGCTAATTTAAGACAACTACTGGAAAACCAACTGTCCGACCGAGAAACGATCCTAAGACCTATCGGTTTGCTGAGACGCGCTTTACTACTAAACCACCAGGTCCGACATGTCTGCAGGTAGCTTATCTGTAGTTTTGATGAGTGAGTTTGCGAGAGTCAAAATATGTAGCATATATACCCGACCCGTTACAGCATGAACATGCTGCACAATCTGAAAACCGAAACGAAATCAAAAGTAGAAGAATAAAACACGTAAACACGTGAAAATATCACACATACATTCCAGTTAAAAGTTCACTCATACATTCCAGTTAAAAGAGAAGTAAGGCAACTGAATTTTTGGCCTGTGCTGAAGTAAAGAACTTCCCACACTACGTGTTCTGGATGCACAAAGCAAAGACCGGAGAAACTTAGTAACTACAGAAAATATGCTCGTGACTGCACTCTGAAAAATACACTAAAGCACCAAAGAAACTGGTATAGGCATGCGTATTCAAATACAGAGCTATATAAACAGGCAGAATAGAACGCTACGGTCGACAACGCCTGCATAAGACAACAAGTACCTGGTGCAGTTGTTAGATCGGTTACTGCTGCTACAATGGCAGATTATCAAGATTTATAGCCGGCGCCGCATCTCCGAGATAGCGATGAAGTGCGGATTTTCCCGTACGACCATTTCACGAGTGTGCCGTGAATATCAGGAATCCGTTAAAACATCAAATCTCCGACATCGCTGCTGACGGAAAAAAGACACTGCAGGTAGGGGACCAACGAGTGAAGAGGATCGTTCAACGTGCCAGAAGTGCAACCCTTCCGCAAATCTCTCCAGATTTCAATGCTGGGTCATCAACAAGTGTGAGTGTAAACCATTGAACGAAACATCATCGATATTAGCTTCCGGAAGCAGCCCACTCGTGTACTTTTTATGACTGCACGACACAAAGCTGTACGCCCCACCTGGGCCCGTCAACACCGACGCTCGACTATTAATTCCTGGAAACATGTTGTCTGGTCAGATGAGTCTTGTTTCAAATTGTATCAAGCGGATGGACGTGTACAGGTATGGAGACAATCTCGTGAACCCATGGATACTGCATGTTAGCAGAGGGCTGTTCAAGCTGGTGGAGGCTCTTCAATAGCGTGGGGGACCCTTGATACTCCTAGATACGACTCTGACAGGTGACACGTACGTAAGCATCCTGTTTGATCACCTGCATCCATTCATCTCCATTGTGTGTTCCGACGGACTTGGACAATTCCACCAGGATCATGCGATACCCCACACGTCGAGAATAGCTGTGGACTGGTTCCAAGAACACTCTTCTGAGTTTAAATACTGCCACTGACCGCCAGACTCCCCAGACATGAATATTATTGAGCATATCTGGGATGCCTTGCAACGTGCTGTTCAGAATAGATCTCCACCCCGTTGTATTCTTACTGATTTATGGACAGCCCTGCAGAATTCATTCTGTCAGTTCCCTCCAGCACTACTTCAGACATTAGCGTTATCCATGGCACATCGTGTCGCGGCACATCTGCGTGCCCAAGGGGGCCCTACACGATATTAGGCAAGTGTACCAGTTTCTATGGCAGTGTATAAGGATTCGACTACCGAACTTTAAAATTGACCAGCAAATGAGACGTGTACATCAGAATAGCTACACACCATCACACATTAACACACTCACCAACGTCAAGCCGCTCTTAAGATCACCATCTTCACTCACGCGAGGACCACTCCTGAGTGCCGGGGGCATGGTCTCCCTGCAACAAACTTTCCGCAGGTAGCCGGAAAAGATAAGAGGGGTCCTATCCGCCAGCAACTTAACTACCGTCAAACTACCACCGAAATGGTAAAAATCTCTTTGCCTTGACTGAGAAACCTACTTTGGCTACACTGTTGCCACCACAACAGACAGCTAGATGCTGTACTGCTACGATATATGTAAGACAAATACAACAAACACACTCACTCACTCATTCATACAGATGATAAAGAGAGAAAGGAAATTTGGGAGCACAAAATGTAGGTAATGTACATAGGATTGGATGCTTACTGAAAAAATTGATACTTTAATGTAACTGTGTACCACTGAATGGGGACAAACACGAAGTACGAAACTAAATTACAAATAACTGAGCGAGACAATACAAAAGACAAGTTAAATAGTACGAAACGAATCTAACGTAGACGTTTCACTATAATATCAAGATGCCCGTTGTGACCTAGCGGTTCTAGGCGCTTCAGTCCGGAACCGCGCTGCTGCTACGGTCGCCGGTTCGAATCCTGCGTCGGGCATGGATGTGTGTGATGTCCTTAGGTTAGTTAGGTTTAAGTAGTTCTAAGTTCTAGGGGACTGATGACCTCAGCTGTTAAGTCCCATAGTGCTCAGAGCCATTTGAACCAACGTATCAATACAGGCTTCATTTTCTTTTTCACATCGTGGACATTACGTACTAACAGCTAACTTATTTCCCTCCAACCATCTAATTTTTCAATATGTTTTTATAACCGCAGCTCATACTGATGAGGATATGATGATGATGATTTTGGTATGTGGGGCGCTCAACAGCGTGGTTATCAGCTCCCGTACAAATTCCCAATCTTTTCACTGTCCAGTCTTGTCATTTTCCCAAATGGTGTTAAAATGATGAGGCCAACAAAACACGCAGTCCCCGGGCGAAGAAAATTCACGACCCGGCCGGTAATCGAACCTGGTACTCCATGATCTAGAGACAGCAATCCTAGCCACTAGACGACGAGCTGTGGACTGCAGTTCATAGTTGTAAGTAGGCTGTTTAGGTTTTTTTAATGGTAACACCACGTAGCGCTCTGTATGAAAATCACTGTCTGTGCTTTGTGCAGTCTGTGGTTGGGTGGCATTGTTGTCTGCCATTGTAGTGTTGGCCAGCTAGATGTTAACAGCGCGTAGCGTTGCGCAGTTGGAAGTGAGCTGCCAGCAGTGGTGGATGTGGGGAGAGAGATGGCGGAGTTTTGAAATTTGTAAGACTGGATGTCATGAAATGCTATATATATTATGACTTTTGAACACTAGTAAGGTAAATACATTGTTTGTTCTCTATCAAAATCTTTCATTTGCTAACTATGCCTATCAGTAGTTAATGCCTTCAGTAGTTTGAATCTTTTATTTAGCTGGCAGTAGTGGCGCTCGCTGTATTGCAGTAGTTCGAGTAACGAAGATTTTTGGTGAGGTAAGTGATTTGTGAAAGGTATAGGTTAATGTTAGTCAGGGCCATTATTTTGTAGGGATTTTTGAAAGTCAGATTGCGTTGCGCTAAAAATGTTGTGTGACAGTTTAAACACAGTCATGTATAATATTTCTAAGGAGACGTTTCATAGTGTCCCATTAACACTCACAATGACGATAAAAATCCACCAGCTTAAATGTTGTCTCTGTATTCCACGCCACAGTCCAGCATTTTTGAAAGCAAGAAATACACAGCTGATCAACAGACACAGCAAATCGCTACTGAACCAACGAACATTCGAAACGGCATGCACACTAAGAGAGGAGCTCCAAGGCCAACCCACAGCCAACGTTTTGATGTTACCTCTGGCAGTCCGAATTGCAATCAAGACCAACCGCTTCGTTGGTTCCGATTTGACGCCAATGCACACTAAGCAAATCTCGGCCAAACAAAGTTGAGACGTGGCGCCATTGAGTTAGTAGACTGTTCTGTCTTGTGCCACTGGCTAAGGTCTGGTATCGACTATCCCTCTTCCGGCCCTATTGCCAATATCTATGAGGAAGAGGGGGGGGGGGGGGGGTTGTGTCCTTAGAAGGTCTTTGCTTGCCGATGTACGAGCAAAGGATCTCAAACTACTAGAACCGAACCCTGAGTAGTTAGCACGTTTCATTCAGGTAAATAATCTTTTGTTTGATTTGCAAATCAGCTTTAGAACTAGAAAGTGCGGCTGATATAAATAGTATAGAATGTGTTTCTGACAATCAAATAGCCGAATGTGCATTCGCCGCCAGAGGTCTAAGTGATCGGTCTGGGGAATATTTTGCCCGCCTCCCTAACCTGATGATGTGTCTCTTAAATAGTATTCGGAAATTGTCAATTGAAAGCTTAGGAAATATACAACAGGTATTGTGGGTGCTAGTTAAGTTTGAGTCGCATGCTGACGCATTAAGGATCCCCCATCACGTAGTATTTATCGCGCTCTACCCGTTAGCACGCGGTAGCTTAAGTCATCTGCTATCCGAAACCTTACAACAGGGTAAGACGATCGGGCAGCTGAGGCAATCGGTCGTGGAGGGTACGTTATCAGACAGACCGCATGTGCAAAGAGCTAGAGTGTAGACATTATGGCTCGTGCAGCACTCCCACGAATCGTTGTTTGAATATGTAGAGCGCGTTCGCGAAGCAGTATCGGCACTACGTATGGGTGTTCCCGAGGCGAATTTAGTTGCTAATGCCTTGGAAGGTATTCGGCCTGAAAATAGGTCTCGGATCGCACTCTTTCCTCGTCCGCTTACTGTTTGTGAGCTAGAGAATCTTGTTAACTCTGTTACGAAATTGTCTTTTGCCGACAACCAGCGAAATGAGTTAACTGGGGGACATCAAGACTTATCCAACTCCTGTCCAGAAGGTATCATGATAGGTAGAGCGGGAGGTTCAATGAATCAGGGGCTTGTTTTAGATGCGGCGCAAGTGACCATTTAGTACGAGGATGCCCGGTTCCAAGGACGCCTCGCGCTGAGAAATGACGCCAGGCGGGTATGGGGTCACATACTCGGAGACAGGGGTGGTGTATTCGTATACAGGCATCCACCACGCGTACCTTACCATTTTTTTGTGCGGCTATAGGGCATGAACCGTTACTAGTTTCAGGCAGCTCTGTCTCACTCCTTAATTACGAATGGTTTATTGAATATGAACACTTATGCAGGTTATCTCCAGTACTTCCCTCGATTGAGAGATGTCGGTTGGCCAATGGCCAAGAGTTACCTCTGTACGGGGAAGTGAGGGGAAATCTTTTCGTGTGTGAATTTTCACGGCCCGTCAAGTTTTTATTAGTTAAGGGACTGGTGCCTGAGTTAATTCTAGGGCATCATTTCATCCGTAAGACCGGTATGTGTTAGATTTTGGTTCAAATGGCTATAAGCACTATGGGACTTAACATCTGAGGTCATCAGTCCCCTAGACTTAGAACTACTTAAACCTGACTAACCTAAGGACATCACACACACCCATGCCCGAGGCAGGAGTCGAACCTGCGACCGTAGGAGCAGCGTGCTTCCAGACTGAAGCACCTAGAACAGCTCGGCCACAGCGGCCGGCTAGATTTTGCTACCCGGGCCTTTTGCTTTAAATTTTCCCCCAACGATCGAATAGCCTTTTGTTCATGTTCCCATGTGGGGATGGGACGTGACACTAGTAGTAACACGTGCCTGCTTGGGGTACACCACCCCTCTACTCAACAAGGGAAACAGTTAAGTGAACTTTTGGGAGAATTTCCTGACGTACTATGTGACAGGTTGGGAGTCACAGACGTCCTTGGATACCATGTTCGTGTCATGGATGACGTGCCGGTTCGCCAGTATCCATATCGCTTGTCACCACCTGAGATAAAGATACTGCGACACAAAATTGAGGGCTTGTTAAAAGATGGAGTCGTAAGACCGTCCACCTCCCCGTATGCTTCCCCAATTTTCTTAGTACCTGGAGGTCAGGGGCAGAATTTCCGACCTGTGGTTCATTACAGGCGTCTCAATACAAAGGTGATCTTGGAGTTGGTGCCACTGTCCGATCTCCACAACTGTTTCACCTGGTTTTCGGGAGCATCTTGTTTTACGGTGTTAGATCTTAATCAGGCTTATTTCCAGATACCCTTAACGGATGAATCTAAGCATCTCACCAGCCCCTCGTCACGGACTGGAATTTATATGCGTTCAACCGGGTTCCGTTAGGTTTGTCAACCGGTGCAGCAGTTTTATCCAGTTTATTGGATAACATTTTAGGTGATTTAAAGTTGAATTGTGTCTTCAATTATTTGGACGACGTGGTCGTATTTAGTGCCTCGTTTGATTAGCATTTAAAGCACATCCGGGAGGTACTATCCAGGCCTAGGGATGTGGGGCTAACTGTGAAACCCTCAAAGATAAACTTGGCTAAGTGCCAAGCGTCATTTTTGAGTCACCTGGTGTCCGGGAAAGGAATTAGCATTTACAAGGACCGCACTAAGCCGTTGAGGAATTTTCAGCAGCCCCGAAATAAGAGGGAGGTAGCCCAATTTGTAGGGATGGCTAATTCGCAGATCTACCCCAAACTTTGCACAACTTTTAGCTCCGTTAAGTTTGTTATGCAGAAATAATGAGAATTCGTTTGGGCTGAAAGTCAGCAGGCCGCCTTTGAAGGAATTAAAACTGCGATTGCCAGCCCACCGGTTTTAGCCGTACCTGACTTAAGAAAATATTTGCGGTCCAGACCGATGCTTGCAATACTGGTGTAGTAGCAGTTCTTTTACAGGAAGATCAAGAAATCAGGCGTCCGTCAACATTTGCTTCCCGACGTCTGGAGGAGCCTGAGCTCAGTTACTTGGCTTATGAGTGCGAATTGTTAGCTGTGTTATTTGCCCTGGAGAAATTTCGGTTCTATCCCGAACAACGTGAGTTTGAGCTAGAGACGGATAATCAGGCCCTTAGTTGGGTCCTCACTGGTCCCAGGAAGACAGGGTGTATCGTGAGATGGGCGGTCCGCATTTCGACTTTACATTTTAAGGTTCGGCACGTTAAGGGATCTCATAACCAGGTTGCTGACGCCCTTAGCAACGTCCAACAGCATGAGCTTGATGAGGAAACGCCGGACAGTCACCTAGTATGTACGATCCTTACCGAAGTACCCCAACTGTTTAATAATTTGAAAACTGGACACGAACGAGACCCATTGTTGGGGGGCCTCAGGAAGCAAATACTAGATGGACAGGAATCCAGTGACTCTTTTCTGAAGAACAGCATTCTGTGTAACCCCAGAGGTAGGTGTGGGGAGGCTAGGATTTGTCTCCCACGAACCTTAGTTATTCTGGTCTTCCGGTACTTCCATGACTCTCCAGTAGGACGGCTTTTAGGTATTTATAAAATAAGCTCAAGGAGCAACTGACCTGGCCGACACTTTATAAATACATTAGAGGTTTAGTCAGAGAATACCGAAATTGTTAGAAGGGTAACTCCCCGGCGAGGGGATTGCTGCAGTCCTGGTAGAAAGAGCATCCGTCGGACAGATTGTTTGTTGATTATGGGGGCCCGCTTCCTGGGACGAAAAAAGGCAATTCGTATGCTCTGGTAGTGGTGGACGCCTTCTCCAGGTCCGTTTGGTTGACTAGCCGGGGTGTGACCGCTCTTATCACCATCTCTCATCTTAATAACATATTTAGGTGGTTCGGGCCACTGCGGGCGTAGGTTACGAATAACGCCTGGCTTTCTGGCAAGGACGTTTAGACAATTCTATTTTGGTAATGGGTAACACATGTTACCACCACACCTTAGTATCCTCAGGCTTTCTTTAGCGAAAGAATTAACCGCGTTGATTATTTACCACCATAAATCGCCCAAGAAGTAGAATACCACCTTGCCCTGGTTAAACTTAGCACTTAACTCCGCGCAGCATGAAGCATCCCACGACACCCCAGGTAGTCTAATGCTCACATATCCGATGAATTCCCCGCTCTCCAATTTATGGGATATAAATGGTCTTTTACCTCCATCTATCACTCCGGAGGTTCTTGGGAGAAATGGGGGCGAGCTAGGGGAACATATTAAGAAGGCTCACGATCGTCAGGTCTTTCGCTAGAATAGAAACAAGCGCCCCTTTCAAGGGAAGATAGGGGATCTAGTCTACATCTGGAACGTTCCTGGGCGGACTTTCCGGGATAAACGCTTAGGGAAGCATGTCCCACGTTTCCTAGGTCCATATTCCATTGTCAAAATTTTAAGCCCGGTCGATCTTTTGGTTAGGGACCCGGGAAATGGGAAGCTCATAAGGGTTCATCTCAGTCAGATTAAAAGTTCCATTGTAGTGAGGGTTTCTTGACCACGGGGGAGACTTGTTCAGGTTTGAGAGGGGGAGGTTGAGCCGTGGCGCCACTGAGTTAGTAGACTCTTCTGTCTGGCGCCACTGGCTCAGGCTTAGTGTCGACTATCCCTCTTGCGGCCCCATTGCCGGTACCTATGACGATATGACGAAGAGTTGGTATCTGAGAGTTGTGACCTTTGAACGGCTTTGCTTGTCGATATATATACGGGGTTCGCTGGCCCGAAAAATAAAAGTCACGAAGTTTGGGGATTGGCGGTAGCGTCGCGACAAGAGGTGGTCACGAGGGCCTGCGCAGGCCGAAGATACCGGAGTCCTTCACCGGGGTCAGCCTCGACTTCAAGCAGCAGGCCGACATCCCGTCGGTTGGTTGGCAACATTCGTGTCGGACGACCGCTCGTGGTCTGGCTGACCCTCTTAGACCTGCCTTTCATCGGCAACACTCAGTAATCTCTGCGTCGCACTGTGGATCCACGGAACTGGTTGCAGGTAAAGGGGTGTAACATTCTGTAATCCTTGTGGTGATTTGTGTCATTGTCTACCTGCCGTCCTAATTATTTTCTCGTTTGTACCCGGCCCTCAGAGTTTTACTCGGTCGGCTCTTTGCTCTTAAATATAGGCAGTAGTATTGTACTAACACACGTTTCTCGTTTGAAAATTTGTCCCGCTATTATATTGCCTTTCCTTTCTGGTTTGTACCCGATCATTAATGTTCTAATTAATCAGCTTCTGGTCGTAAATACAGCCAGACAATTGTACTAAAGAACAGGCTGCCGTTAAATAAAGAGGGACCTTGTGGTTAGATTTAGCTGTTAACCGGTTCAATTGTTTGATTGTAACTGCATTTTTCAGTCATTAGTTATAATCTGAATAACCTGCTGTACTAAGGTGTTCGTTTCTGTGTTTGAAAGACCGCGTCATTATTGATGTATTTTAGCTGGACCTTGTGGTTCCACCGAGTGAGTTCTCTTGATAACTCACAATCAGTTTAACTTTGAAAATATTAACAGCCAACTGTCACCAGGGCTTTAGTCAAAATAAAACTGTCCGAAGGGACGGGTTGAGTTCCACTCGCACCTTGGTTGCCGATTGAATTTAAGAGGTTGGTTGCTTTGAAGTAAGCCTTATCATGGTCATATTGTTTGCTAATCTTTTTAACCTTTAAGCACAGGTGTGCATCTTAACCCCGAACTTTTCGACATACAGCTTTCAAATTAACAGTTAAGTCATTGTTTTGAGTAATTGAGTCACTCTTGTTATCAATGGTGCTTATTTAGTTTTCGTGTGTTGCAGAAGGGCATTCAATAAGACAGACTGTGTCCAGCGCGGTAGTAAACACCGCTGTTTCACCCGATAACGGGTGGGCTGCAGGTCCGGCCGTCTTGTAATCATTGCCATATTGTTTGCTGTTTTGCACTACATCACTCCAGACTTCTTTTGCAAAGGTTAAAAGCTTATTCGAGTTAAGGTTTAAGTTCAAAAGAATTTTGCAAATTTGTTCACTTTGTTAATGAAAAATTCATGGTTAAATACTTCGATTATCTGTAAAACACAACGTATTTATGGTTAAATAAACAGGTTGTGTGAAAAGAAAGCTATATTGGTGGGTTCTCCCTTCCACATTTTCCTTAATTCCAGTAAGTACCACGTATCAGACGCCATCGCTGGCGTAGTGAGTGCCCTCCTTTACACAGCGTTCTGTGATTGAATTCCTTACTGCACAAAAAGTAAAAGGCCCTATTACATTTATGAGAGTCTGAAGAAGCTGTTGGAGATGCTACTGCGTACGTCGGCGCCGTTGGACTTTGGGTTCGCCATTGCAGTAAAGCTGAATGGCGAACACAGATGACTGATGCAACGCGAAGCGGTCGGCCAGAAACTGCAGCGGCTTCACACAACATCCAGCGGGCGTGATTCTGGTTGACATTTCCGAGACTGGGTGTGCAACGAACTCTATGCAATAACAGAAAAACGTCAGAAGTTGAAAGAACATCTTCAGGGAGTTCGCCCCTCCATAGTTAACAGCAGTCTTTCGCAGTAAAATGCATAACCATACACCAGTCAGTTTAACATTAGAGAAATTTGAAAAACTGACTAGACCATCTTACCCTGTCCACCATACAGCTCTGATCATACAGCCTTTGAAAATGCAGAGACCTTTAAAAGTTCTGTGCGCCAGTGCCTAGGAAGCTTGACTATATTTTTACAGCACGGGTATACATGTTCTTATTTTGAGGCTGAAAAAAAAACTATGAACAAAAAGTTATGATTACACTAAAAAGCGACACATTTATCTGAATGTTGTTGCTGTCATCTTGTGCGTATACCATTTACTTTTCTAGCAAAATAAAAATAGGAAACCTTACTTTTTGACTGATCCTTGTATCTTTGGAATGACTTTTAGCTTTCTCAGTGATGCGTCTTCAGTCTGGTGTGTTGTCGTAAAACGGCAGATCTTTAAGTTTTTCTTTGTTATTGGGCACATAAAATGGCCGCCTGGATTAACATTTCATGAATATGTAGGCTGGGGTATTATTACTTTGACCAAAAATTCACGAACAAGCAACGCAATATGAACAGGTGCAATACTATGAATTGTTTCGCAACATATCCAAAAGTTTCTTACTCATTGTTTCACGCAAACAGTGTAGTACTCCTTACAGATCCTTCGACCTTGTGGGAAACCCCCATGGAACACTATACCATGAAAATCGAATAGTCAATGAGCATAGCCTTCCCATTCGACAACATTAGTCCAGCGTCTGTCGGTGTTGCTGCTCCAGAAGGTTTCTACTGAGAAGATTGTGTCTCAGTTTCCATGTCCTACCCGTAATGCCATGTTTATTCACTTGTTATGATTCGATTTCACGGCATGAGTCAGCTGATAAACCACCATTTTTAGCGACTTCTCTGATCGAGATTCGGCGACTGTTTATAATGATTATTTCCAGTTTTTGCACGATCTCATCGGTTTATGATGTGCAGAACGCTCATCATCTTCAACATCTTAAGAGCCTTCTTGGAAACGATTATAGCTTTCATAAATCATTCTTTCACCCACGGAATACTTGCCAAAAGAAGTATTTAACGTGTCTAAAACTTGGTTTGACTTTCTTCCGTTCCTGTAGGAAAGCGTGGTACAAATTTTGTGGTCAATTTTTACACAAAATAATCTCAAATCCTATAAAAACGTATATACTCCTTTTGACAGCAGATAACAGACTAAACTAGTGGAAGTCAACATGGTCCCTACTGCTCACTAGTGGGCGTTCCAGCTTTCACGGCGGATGGTAGGCGGTAATAAAATAAAATGTCAAATGTAATAAAATTTCAAATGTCAAAAAGTCAAATGTAATAAAATAAAATCTCAAAATAAAATTTTGACGTAAAGTATTTGGTAAGTAATATTGCTATTATATGCTTTAACTTGCTGTAGCTCTGCTTTACAAATTTTTAAAAGGAAAGTTACTTTCCTATCTTATAAATTGGTGGGACGTTACAAAATTTTACTAATAACAGAGATGCAAAAGTGGGCAGTAGGTAAAAAACGTTGACTACCCCAGGACTTAATATTCGACGTGACTGACACTGTACACATGGTTTCCACACAGATAAACGAAACGACGTAAAAATAGCGCTAGTCGTACTATAATGATATTACAAAATTCATTACTTTTTGGCCACACTTCGCGTTCGTCATTTGTGAGAAATAAAATACTGCATTGCATCAGGGCTCGACGACGGATATAAGGGTTTTCCCAACATTTTGGGTAAGTGATAGGTTTCCCAACTGCTCAGAGTGCCGATTTCCTGCTTTCCTCAGTTATGATCTTATGACACAAATTCTGTTCTGATGACATCTGTTTCCAGTCATACCACGATATAATCTTCGCAATCCACGAAAATCCATTGTCTCTCTTTCCTACCGTTTATCCTGTCGTACGCTGTCAGTAGTTTTTACGATTTGGCAAATTTATTTTCTTACTATTACTATTGTTGTTATTATTGTCAACAGGAGTCAAGACATGTTCGTATGATTTGTAGACCTATAAAAAGCGCTCCACAATGTAAAATTGTGTAAGATGTTTGAAATTCTCTCGAAAATAAATATTAACTATAGGGAGAGAGAGTTACTGTAAAATATGTCTTAAAAACCAAAAAGAAAAGTGTGAATGGTAGACCAATAACTATGTCCTCAGATTAGAAAGGATATAGGCCAGTGATGTATTTCGCCCCTACAGGACAGTCTGCAGGTCGAATATGCAATGATAACACCGACAACAATAGTTCAGGTACACATGCTGACGTTGCAAGCAGAAGATGTGCGCAAGGATATCAGTGATAAGATTCTGTAATAAAGTTTGTTCTCAGTGAACGTGAAAAGACTTGCAGCACCCGTTGAATGAAATAAATATTCTACTCAGCACATACTATGGATTGAGAGTAAACCGAAGAAAGACGGAAATGATGAGGAGTAGAAATGAGATTAGTGATAAACATTGCTTTACACGTGGGGACCCCGAAATAGACGAGGTGAAGAAACTCTGCTACGTTGGAAACAAAATAACACATGACGGAAAAACAATGTGGACATAAAAAGCAGGCTAGCAAAGGCAAAAAGAGGACAGCAGAAGTGTGCTAGTATCAAGTATGGGCCTTAATTTGAGGAAGAAAGTTCGGAGAATATGCGTTTTAGTACGAAGCACTGTATGCAAGTAAACCACGTAATGGGAGGGGAAAAAAGAAGAGAATCGAAGCGTTTGAAATATTGTGCGTTATATGGGTTTTGAAAATAAGTCGACTGATAAGGTAAGAAATGAGAAGGTCTCTCTGTGAGAAGACGAATATGTGGAAAAGACTAGGAATAGCTTTCACTGTGTTTGAGGGATAGTAAAAACTTTAGAGGCTAACGAAATTAGCATATACCCAATAACCAATTGAGGACATTGTGCACTAATGCTATTCTGTGATTGGCACAAGAGAAGAAATCGCAATGGGTCGTCTCAAACCAGACAGGAGAATCATGACCGAGACAAGTTGTTTTAATTTGAATATTTTGTCCAGATTTTCTTCCCACCACCCGTCATTAGTTATCTCAGGGAGAAACATGTATGGCGTGCCAGCTGAGCTCTTATATGTCCCAGGGTTGGTCCAGGGAGTTGTTGGTGATAGCTGCACCACGGATGCGAGACGAGGCTGAAACTGCCGTCAGCAGAGTGGAGACTCGACGAAGAGGAGACAGTCTCAAGATGAAACTTCCTGGCAGATTAAAACTGCGTGTCCGACCGAGACTCGAATTCGAGACCTTTCCTTTCGCGGGCAAGCGCTCTACCGACTGAGCTACCAAAGCGCGAAGCTTTCTTTAATTCCTCCAGTACCTCGTCTCCTACCTTCCAAACTTCACAGAAGTTCTACTGCGAAGTATCAAGATGACCGACTAGAAGAAAGCACAGTTATCCACTGCTGAAGAGAGCAGCTGGCTGGAAGTGACAAAGCGGGAAGTCGTGTAGGGAAGCAGCGAGGCAGTCTGGTGGACATGTAAGGTCCCGGCCGGAGGTTCAAGTCCTCACTCGGGCTTGGGTGTGTGTGTTTGCGCTTATGATACTGTAGGTTAAGTAGTGTGTAAGCTTAGGGGCTGATGACCTTAGCAGTTAAGTCCCATAAGATTTCAAACAAACACGGACTTGTAGGGCTGTCGGTGGCTTGCTTTCAACAATGGGCATCGTTCCTGTCTGGAGCAGTGGACAGTGTTTTTCTTTATGGGTCCAGGAAATGCAGCGCACATGCAGTCTTAGAGTTATTAGCAACTATGTTTTTATGTAGACGACAGTTAAAGGGAATTGTGCCGGGTGTTGTCAGTGCAGTCTTGGAGTGGAGGCGAGTGTGTACGACTTGGCCAAATTAACTCACTAAGAGATCACAATTTCCACCTACGACGAGTCTTCCCTGTGGCCTAATGTGTTACAGTTCGAGAACTTTGTTATATCGTTGTGGAAATTTAAAGCTCTGCTTATTGCCGGCGTTCAGTGTTTTGTTGTTCTCATTTATTGATTGCGTTTCCTTGTTCTCCTTGTTATTCTCTCTTGTTTTTCTTATCCTTGTGACTAATTTGAGGCGGCCCACCACCTATTCCTCTCCTGTGCCAACCTCTTCATCTCAGATCAGCACTTGCACTGTATCTCCTCAATTATTTGCTGGACGCATACAAATTTCTGTCTTCCCCTACAGATTTTACCAAGGAAGTTATTCCCCACTATATTAACACATGTTCTATCCTCCTGCCCCTTCTTGTTTTCCACCTATCCCTTTCTTCGCCGATATCGCAGGGAACCTCTGCATTCCTTGCCTGATCAGTTCACATAATTTTCGACATTCTGCTGCAGTATCACATGCAAAATGCTTTGATCCCCGTTTCCCGCGGTCCACGATTCGCTACCACACAATTCTATACTTCAAACATACACTCTCAGAAATTTATTCCTCAGATTAAGCCTTTTATTTGATACCACCAAACTTCTCTTGGTCACGAGTGCATTCTTTGCCTGTGTTAGTCCGCTTTCTATGTATTCCTTGCTTCGTCCGTCACAGGTTATTTCGCTTCCAGGGCAGCAGAAGTCCCCTTAACTTCGTCTACTTCGTAATATATCTTGCGAACCATGGATGAAGGGTATCAGACGGATGCCATATTCCTTGACTTCCGGAAAGCGTTTGACTCGGTGCCCCACTGCAGACTCCTAACTAAGGCACGAGCATATGAGATTGGTTCCCAAGTATGTGAGTGGCCAAGACTTCTTAAGTAATGGAACCCAGTACGTTGTCCTCGATGGTGAGTGTCGATCGGAGGTGAGGGTATCATCTGGAGTGCCCCAGGGAAGTGTGGTAGGTCCGCTGTTGTTTTCTATCTACGTAAATGATCTTTTGGATAGGGTGGATAGCAATGTGCGGCTGTTTTCTGATGACGCTGTGGTGTACGGGAAGGTGTCGTCGTTGAGTGACTGTAAGAGGATACAAGATGACTTGGACAGGATTTGTGATTGGTGTAAAGAATGGCAGCTAACTCTAAATATAGATAAATGTAAATTAGTGCAGATGAATAGAAAAAAGAATCCCGTAATGTTTGAATTCTCCATTAGTAGTGTAGCGCTTGACACAGTCACGTCGATTAAATATTTGGGCGTAACATTGCAGAGCGATGTGAAGTGGGACAAGCATGTGATGGCAGTTGTGGGGAAGGCAGATAGTCGTCTTCGGTTTATTGGTAGAATTTTGGGAACATGAGGTTCATCTGTGAAGGAGACCTCCTATAAAACACTAATACGACCTATTCTTGAGTACTGCTCGAGCGTTTGGGATCCCTATCAGGTCGTATTGAGAGAGGACATAGAAGCAATTCAGAGGCGGGCTGCTATATTTGGTACTGGTAGGTTTGATCATCACGCGAGTGTTACGGAAATGCTTCAGGAACTCTGGAGGAAAGGAGGCTTTCTTTTCGTGAATCACTACCGAGGAAATTTAGAGAACCGGCATTTGAGGCTGATTGCAGTACAATTTTACTGCCGTCAACTTATATTTCGCGGAAAGACCACAAAGATAAGAGAGATTAGGCCTCGTACAGAGGCATATAGGCAGTCATTTTTCTCTCGTTCTGTTTGGGAGTGGAACAGGGAGGGAAGATGCTAGTTGTGGTACGGGGTACCCTCCACCACGCACCGTATGGTGGATTGCAGAGTATGTATGTAGATGTAGATCTAGATCAATGGTTTTCAAGTTACTTTCCTCGCTATTTGCATTTCTGCTATTTGTCAATACTTTGGTCTTTTCCGGTTTACTCTCAGTCCATTCTCCTTCCGCTATTGTCTAATTATTCTTGGTATCATATTTGTAGACCCCTTTTATGGTGAAATTCAAAGGGGGAGATCGTTTTATTGTGCGTTCTATTGTGTTAGATATTAAGTTCCGTAGTTTGGAAAATTGAGCGCTTGCGTCATCTTGTGTATATATCAGCGGTAGTTGAACTTTGTTAGTAAATACATTCAAATACTGTTGAGGATTTACGCCCACACAAGCCCTAGACACTTTCTACTCCCACAGTTCCCTGCGCCACAGATTAACAAAGTGTCTAATAGAGGAACAGCCAGAAAGATGAGTCTTACTAGGTACATGGGTAATTTGAAATAAAAGAGAGTGTATTTGCTAGGAACGAGAACGTTTATTGGCAGCAGGGTACACGGCGAGAGCCTAGGCTAGGAGTGCGTTGGCGGCAGCGACTGCGGGGGCGGCAGCGGCGGCCACGACGCGCTCCGGGGGCGCCGCGACGCCGACGCCGCGGTAGACGACGGCATTGAAGCCGTTGACGGGGTCGGCAGAGTAGAGGACGGTGCGCAGCGCGCCGTCGGGCTCCACCAGCGAGTAGCTGCCGGACACGACGTCGCCGCTGCGAGACTCCTGCTGCGACTTGGAGTCGCCCGTCAGCGCGTCCTGCCGGCACACGGCGCTCTCACTGTCCGCCTCCGATACACAAACACTTGCCAAAAACGGCACCACCAAGAAGACTGACAGATTTGTTGAAAAATGATGATTGGGCTCAACTGCTCTATGTCGCTTTATTAAAACTACCTGTTTCGGTCAGACCAAAGCCTATCCTCAGGCATCTCATTCACATAACAATGAGCACTCAGAATCTGAAATTTGATCTGCTACCTTACAAACACTTTATGTTGTTGGGCATGTGATCAAAGATTGTTGTTGCTGAAAAATGTACTCCTTTTTGAGCAACTGACAGCTTCAGTAACGGATAGTAAAGGTCATTTTTCCCTCTAGTGTTGTACCTATGAACATCACTCTTCTTCGTGAATTGAGGTGCATTCTTTATAACTAATTTCATCAGCGAATATATGTACTCTGATAGTGCAGTTAAAATACCTAATTCCTTAAATACAAGCCTACATGACGTCCTTGGGTGAACACCACTAATTATTCTCACTGTTCTCTTTTGTGTAATCAGTACTCTATGTCTAAGTGGTGAGTTACTCACGAAAACTATTCCATAAGACATTATTGAGCGGAAATATGCAAAGTACGTTAGGGGGCTGATCTGTTTATTACCGAGACTAGCGATTATACGAAGAGCAAAAGAAGCTCAACTTAGTTGTTTGAGAAGCTCAGTAATATGCTTCTTCCAGTTCAAGTTGTCATCCATGTGAACACCCAAAAAATTGGAGGCATCTACCCTGTTAACTGAGCCTGTTCTAGGCTTCATCAGTTGTCGGTATGACTATTCGGTGTACAGAACTGCATACAGTGAGTCATTTCTTTTAGACAACTCCTATTTCATTGACGAGTTTATGTTTCAAAACTGGTAAAAAATGTACCTCTAAATGTAGTTGCATGTGTAGAACTAATAATTTCAGTAATATTAATATTAGCACTATTCGTGTCTGTATATATATCTTGTAATCTGACTGTTCCACATCATAGCGATAAAATAACCGTGAAAATGATCTACGGAACATGACATTACTAAACTAAACTAAGATGTAGTGTACCACAAGGTTAAATTTTTGGGACCATCATTGTTTGTGAGATACAATCTTCCACCTACAGTTTAAAAGACGGAAATTTTGTTCATACTGCAGATAATACCAGAACAGGATTAAAAATACCAGCAGTACCCTTGCTGCAATGGCAGCTAATAAAATATTCGGAAATTTCGGCAGGTGGTTCAAGGCAAATAAATTATAATTAAATTTTTTCAAGTCTCAGTAGACACAGTTCGACACTTGTCGCGGAATTTATCAAGATATAAAAATATATTTCTGAAACAATGGGACTACACTTGGACCATAACCTCAGTTGGTAGATCCACTAAGTAGAATTAATGAAGCGCCTTGTTTCAACTAAGTTTGAAACGCGCGGTTCATTTAAGTACCTCCATTTAGTTTTCAGAGATAAATGCATGTCTCATAAGCTCTTAAAGCTCTTTGAATAATACGAACGCTCTTAATATTGTATATCTCTGTTCTTCACGTCTACATATTTATTTCCCGATCGTCACCCAGGCGACGGACACATTTCTCCCACCGAGAGACCAGTTTATCGACACTGTCATTGTAGAATGTTTGACTCGGTTGACGGAGCCACAATCCCACATCTGCTTGCACCGCTTCATCACTCTCTCTCTCTCTCTCTCTCTCTTCTCAGCGATCACAGGCCCTGTAGGCCACGCGCTGCATCAACGATCTGCTTCCACCGCCTTCTATCTCTCGCAGCCTCTCTCCACCCTGCGGAAATTCCTAATGCTGCGATGTCCTTCTCTATGTCATCTTTCCACCTTGTACAAAGTCAGCCCAATGGTCTTGTTGCCTGGAGAGTTCCTTCAAATGCTTTCTTGGTGATTCTGTTGTTTTCCATTCTAGCCACATGTCCAGCCCATTACAGTCTCCTACTTTTTAATTTCTTGATGATAGTGGGTTGCTTCATTAACTGATAAATTTCATTGTTCTTTCGAATTCTCCAAACGCCGTTCTCCAACACAGGTCCCCAGATTTTTCTCATTACTTTTCTTTCAAAAACATTCAGTTTTTTGTCTTTCATTCTTTGTAAGCGTCCAGCTTTCTGAACCGTACAGTACTACGGGGCAGATAATACTGTTGTATATCATCATCTTTGTGGTGGTTGAGAAAGCTTTACTTTTGAGTGGGTTGATTAGTGAGTACAGACACTTGACCCTAAGGCTATTCTTTCATTTATATTCATTCTTATATTTTTACTGTTCAAACGTGACATAAGGTATTTAAACTGGAGAACTTTTCTGAATTTAGAATGTTGGTCAATTTCAGAGTAAGGATTTGGGTTTATGACTCTACCTATTTCCATATATTCGGTTTTCTCTTGGTTAATCAAAAGCCCGATTTTGCTGGCACTGTGCCTGGGAGATCTGTACATGTCTTTCAGTCCTTCTTCAGTTTCACTCAGCAACAGTATATCATCTGCATAAGCCAGGAGTTTTACTTCACTGTGTTCGAATCGGAGACAATTGTACAGATGTAAATTACTCTCCCGAACCACTTTCTCTAATGCAAGGTTGAAGAGGACACATGAAAGAGCGTCTCCCTGTCGTAAGCTTGTTTTAATTGGAAAGGTGGGGGTATGGACCCTCTAAACTTCACTGATGCCTGGGAGCCATCCATGCACAGTTGTATCATCCTAATGATTTAACTGGGTACACAAAATTCTCGTAAGGTGTTGTACAGGCTACTTCTGTGGATGCTATCGTAGGCTCACTGGAACTCAATGAAGAGACAGTGGATGTTTTTGTTAAATTCCCAGTATTTCTCAACGATCTGTCGTATGGTAAACAAATTATCAGTTGTGGAGCGGTTTGTTGGAAATCCAGCTTGGTAATCTTGAATAATGTTTTCCGCGTACAGTTAAAGTTTTTGCAGAATGGTCATTGACATGATTTTGTATGTTATGTTCAGCAAACTGATTCCTCTGTAATTTCCACATTCCATTCTGTTTCCTTTCTTGTGTGTGGGACAAATTATTGCAGATTTCCAATCTTCAGGCAGGGTTCCAGTTTTCCAAATCATTGTGATATGGTTATAAATTTCTTTGTGTAGTTTGCTTCCGCCCTCTTTCAACATCTCTGCTGATATCTGATCCTCGGCTGCTGCCTTGTTGTTTTTGAGCTTTTGAATGGAGTGGATCACTTCCTGTTCTGTGATTCTACATTCGTCATTATTAATGCTGTCACTCTGAGATATTGCGTAATCATCACTAGCCAAGTAAAGTTCTTTAAGTTTTGAAAGCAAACGATTGTCGGGTGGGCGTCGAGTCAAGACTGTGGGGAGGATGATCGATGTGAAGCAACCCAAGGTGTCGGATCGTTGCAGATGCAGCGTTTTATGTGAACGGCCACTGTCGTGCTGAAAGAGAGGGTGCTCCGTGTGTCAACGAACTCTTCGAATCCGTACTCCTCTGTTTCTCACACACCGACGTAATTACATTTCACGTTAGGGATGGCGGTTATCGCTTAACTAAACCGGTTTTCAGTAATCGGTTTTTTACCGCACCAGTTTAACCTGACTGTTAAAACCGCTCAGAACAACCGGTTGCTGAACTAACCGCTTTTCGTTGTTCTTTTCCTGTTATTTCCTGTAATAAACGGGGAACTCGAACGAAGACTGAAAATTTTTGACACAATTTCAAGATAAATAGAATCGAAATATTAAATTAAACAGGGAAATAAAGAGATAATTTATTCCGGTCACCGTTTGCTGCTTTTCTCAAATACTGGTAAGGTGTCGAATACTACAAAAAATCACTATATTCTCCTATTGAATCTAAATTTTTAAACTCTGCTCAAAAATCATGCTGCAGTCTGAGATCGTACCAATATTTGGGCATTACGAATAGCAAGTGCCAAAGAGTGAAAACTGAGGTTGGAGAACTGTATTTCTCGCGTAAGTTTCTCTGTTTTCGAGGGCTACAAGCAGATAATGGCATATTATGACGACACAGGCAACAGATCAGCTACTTTCTATTATTATTGTGTACTATGAATGAATTGTTGCTAAGTTTCTGGTGTATTACTGTTACTATACTTTCCGTCCTCTTTTACTATTCCATAGAAATGTCAGACAAATTTTTAATCATTTAAAGCGAATGAAGCATCGTACTTCATTGGTGCGTCTCGTCTCGCTGTACTGCAGAGTGACAGCAACACTAGTCTGAACTAGTGTTGGTGTCATTCTGCAGTACAGCGAGAAACTGCGGTATGGATCAGGCGGGGGCATCTCTTGCAAGTACACGAATATTTTAAGCCACAACAAATGACAACGCTGTACCGATTTTTGTGTCATGTTTTTTTTGTTCGTTTCTGTTGCCAATATTATTGAAACAGCGCTGATCGCTTTTCCCTTTTCCATAATAACAGTAATAGTTCAAACCCATGCCAATTCAACGAATAAAAACTATTCCTCTTTTAAAAGAGGTTTATTTAAAAACGGAAAATTTGAGCACTGCTGGCATGGCTAATTGATATTTCGGTTTTTTACTCGATTATTAGCCAAAAATAAAAACACCTGTTATAATAGAGACCAAACAAGTGCCGAAAAATACCGTTTATAGGTTTTAACCAGCCGGTTTTTCCCATCCCTATTACACACCGCCAAGTTACACTCTCCAATTCGGAGCCCTCTAACGGCAGAGGGTTGCAACTTGCCAGCGAAGCGGGAAAGTCGACCGAGAAATATGTGTGATATGTGATGCATCACGCGACATTGAGAACGGAACAAAAAATTCGGAGGCAACACTTTTCAGCACGCCTCCGTACAATGTTGTCTTGACTATACTCTTGAAAATGTTCTTAAAAAGGTGCACACTGCAGTGTCTACCACGCATCACATTGCACACTCCCAGTCGCTGCCACTGCGGACAGTACATACCTGTACGCTGTACCCGAAGTTGTACTGGGGGTGAGGGTCGAACTCGACGTCGGCGGCGGCGACCACGGGGGCGGCGGGGGCGGCGGGGGCAGCCAGCAAGCCGGGGGCGGCAGCCACAGCGGCCACGGCGCACGCCAGCACACACACCTGCAGAGCCTGCGAACATATGAAGCTCCGAGTTATACATCGTGACGTGTGACGGAGTCGTCTGAAAACTATGTTCACAGACGTCATAAAATAAAGCGACAAACGGCGCTAACGACAACAACGTCCTAATACGACGTGGCAAGTTAAGCGAGAACATTTTATCCAGCAATAACAAAGAGTCTCAAACTTCCTGAAAGTTTAAAACTACGTTTTGGACCGAGTCTCTAACCCGCACCATTACTCTTTTGAGATTATTATTCGAACAGCTGAGCTAGGAAAATTGAAGGATCGGGTGTACTCAAATAATCACCACAGACTGGAAGAGCTACAGCAAAACGTTGAATATGCTCTTGCTGCTATCCCTGAGGCAGATCTGCTACATGTATCTCGCAGTTTGATAAATAGAGCATAGCGCTGTGACGTCGTCAACGGTGGCCATTACCGAGCATCTTCTTTTAAGATGTTCATTGACTAGAGTCAATTCCGTGTCAGTGTGAGTATTTTCCTGGCGTACTTTTGTTTTGCCCACCGTCTTCTTACCAGCGGGTGAAAAGAAGCATTAACTCTCTCCCTCTGTTGTTTGACTGGGGAGATAATAGGATTCCATGCAGACATTAAGCAAAAACCTCCTCTCTGTTAGTAAGATCACTTGCTAATTGAATCTCAACTGTTTCGGTAATGACAATATAGCTGTAAGCGACCGCACAATATGTTCTATAGATTGACCAGCACCAAGGCAATGCTATGCAATAGCAGATTTGCTTGGCTGTAGTAAATGGGTGTGGCTCTTATGTATCTGTTCTCCAGCTTCGACAAGTAAAAAGCCATCTTCAGACCTTTAACAACTGTTTTGGTTGTACGTCATGTTACATTGTGCGCTCATTTTATGATGAACATGGCATGAGCAATCGAATTTGACGCACCGAAAAGATTTAAAGATCTGAAGATGACAGTCTTATCTGTCGAAATAGGTCAATAAAACAGTTTTGAAAGCGATCTTGGCTATAAAAAAAATTCTTCAAAGTCTTTCCAGTATTTTAATCTCATCGAATCCTTAAATCATAGATTGTACAGAACATTTGTGTGAAATCAAATAACAGTCTTTACATTCTGCGTTATAGGCTTCTAATTCGAAAACTGCTCCTACATGCAATGTTTGTAGGTTAGTTATCGTACAATTTCACCTATTTCCCATGAGGCAGTGTAGGTTCTCAATAAGGCACCGAAGTGTTTTATCGAGCGAAGTCTGAAGTTCCGCTAGTCCAGAAGAAAAGTTCCGATCGGGCTGAGACCGTTGGCACTGAAATGTTTGTATCCTAGTCGAAGGTCTGCAGAGAATGGAACTTACCTTGAGAGACATGGCTGTAGTGGTTGAGATGGATCGGGACCTCAGCTGATACCACCAAGTGAGCGGGCCGGAGCTTATATACGAAAGTCGACTGCGCGTTGTGCAAGTTGCTGGCACTGGCTCATCCGTGGCTGGCGCGCGCCCCGGGTAGGGGAGTGGGGGAATCCCCCGCTGTGTCCGAAGCCGGCCGGCCGCGCCCAGCCAGAAAGCTCCGCGCAGGCCCGCCACCTGTGCAACGCTGGTGGACAAACGGCTCACCGTTGCGGCAGCGGCAGGTTACGTACGCTGAATTGAGATAACTTTGTTGTATCAGCTGCACGTAGCTAGGCACAGTTTTGCGACAGTGAACCAAGTGCAATAACTCACACAGTGTTTCAGAAGCTGAGCGAAACAGGGCAGTGTTTCTTTTTAACACCGAACCAAGTACAATAGCTCGAACAGTGTGTTTCAGAAGTAAACGGACATCCTCTAATCTGTTCTCGACAAGCACAAGCGCGGTGTGTGGTGGAGAGTAGATACTGCTCAAGTCTCATTTTCATCCCTTTCTACTACTGTTGTGAATGTTGCTATCGTGAATGCTGCGTGGGTAGAGAGATTGTCCGGACCCCTCAGTATGGGCGCGTATTTCTCAAATTTTAGCGTCGAGCTTATTACGCTACATTTTTGTTGGGTGAAGTACATTTTCGAACGTGGGCACTCGGAATTTTGCAAGCCCGTCCACGAAGTACGATGTCTTTCTCCTAACATCTTCTACTCAGAAACGAAGGCTGAATCTGTGGTTTGGATCCTCACAGTGGAAACAACATTTCAGAGCAATTTACAAATCAAAAGCCTTAAACGGAGTAGTTAAGGTTTATTATCTAACAGTACGAAATTTTACTACACAATTGTATGATTTAACGATTTGGTGAGATTAAAAACTGAAAGGAATTTAAATCACTACGGTATTCAGCACGGTTAATTAATAGAGCTATGAACAATTGCCTATATACATATAACATCTACAAACTTTAGGGACGGGTTCAGTTTCCTTACACCAAAACAAACAACAAATATGTAGTAAACAAGATCTCTAAAGTGCATTCATTGAGAGATATGAACACTTCTTCGTTTTCGATACTATGAAACACTTCTATTTTGCTGTAAGCTCTTTGCTTTTCGTATTTTGGGAGGGGGTAGTATGGACAAAAATAAGAAAATAATATCCACTACACATGGGCTCTAAAATGCATACCTTAGGAGCCATGAACAGTTTTTCAGTAAGAGAGATGTGTTTCACTTTAGCAAAAGGCCCCATGTTTACTAGATTTTTTTCTTGTTTTGGTCAATACTTCCTACCGAAAGTATGGGGATCAAAGACCTTGCAGTAGAAGTGATCTGTTTCGTAGTATCGAAGATGAACAAGCGTTCATACCTGTTGAGGTAGATACTTTAGAGCCCTTATTCAGTTCATGCAAGAGTCGGTATTTCAATTAAAAAGAAAGAATTGTGACCTTAAGCAGGTGGTAGTAGTATAATTATTCAGACAATAATTATATAAAGCCATTTTTAGGAAACGCCCTCTAGAGTTCAAATCGATTTCTATGCTGAGGGAAACACTTCGCGGCATTCGCTTCAGTCCTGCTACAGGTTCGTCGGGCGATAGACAGCGCCGCTCGACCTGTCAACACAACTGGCACTGCTAAGAGTATCCAAAGACTTCCACATCGCTGGCAACAGGTTAGACACAATGCTGGCGACTAATTTGAAGGTCAGTAAAGCTTTCAAACACTTTTGTGCGAGTTGTAAATAAATAGTTGGCACCATTAAAGTTCCAACCCTCGTATAACTGCGTCCACGTCTTTTACGACTGTAAGAGTGCCAACAACATAGAATTAACACAAAGATACTTTTTATCATAATTTTTGTGGTGAGTGGCCCTAGACTCGCCTAAATGTGGGCCTGCCCCTTCTGCGATTCATTCAGCGCCTCTAAGACACTTTCACGCTAAGTGAAGTAACCCGCGACGTAGCTCCTATTTGAATCTTTTTATATCTCTTCCCTTAATCTACCTAGGTAAAGGACCCACGGCGAAGAACAACAATATTAAAGAGTTGGTAGAACGATAACCCTGTAAGCTACCGCTTTCGTGCGTGAAGAAATTATATTATTGAAACTTTTGACAGTTCGAAACCGTGTCTAGGATAAAGTGTGGGGCACGAAAACGTGTAGGCCTCCAATAGTTGTGTCTCGAAAATAAATGATATTAGACCGTATTACGTCAGAAAAATCATTTCTCTTTGTAATGGTCAGTACAATTACCAAATTGGGTCTTTTTCTTTGTATCGAAATTTATGCTGTAACGAAACTTCTTGGGACAGTAAAATTACATTTTAATCAGACAGGAAGTTTCCAAACGACACTGTGCAACACCTGCAGGTGTTGATCCCAAGGGGTCGCTTTGCTAGAAAGAGGTCTGCGGATACCAGTGACTGTATGATAGCCCCTGTTTTGATTCTACAAGAGGTGGAATTTTCCTATACATCGGTCAGGGGGCCTGAAGATGGCGTAGTGAAACGCTGAAACTGGCAGAAAAAAATAAAATAAACCTGGAAATTTAGACGGCTAAAAGTTTTTTGATTTGACATTTCTTCTCTGTAATGGTGCAAAAGAGTGGCGCCGTGCGATGTCATCCGCGGTCTCGGCAACACCTCACACAGCAAGGTATTGACACATGCCAAAAAAACACACAGCATAGGTGTTTATGTGAGGGGTAATAAAACCACGTGATTTCGAGGTCGAGAATAGCGATTCTGACCTCCACCACAGAGGCGTCAAAAGAAGGGATGAAATGTGGGTAAGCGGAGGTGAGACGATTTTTCCATCGAGTAACAGCTCCACAGTGAGGTTGGGCAGAATTCTGGTGAATTTTCGTGCCGATGTGGCATCATTAACCCACCTAACACCTCACGTGAACTTCTGTCCTCTAGTCTTTATTTTGCGTGTGTCGACACCTTGCTATTTGGACACTGACGTCGCAGGCACCACGCTTTTGTAGCATTACAAAGGAAGATTGTAGGCACTTTTGATCCAAATTTTAAACTTCTACGTCGCAATGTGAGACAAGTACGGGGTTTCGAAAACGTGACCCTTTACTTGCGTTGCGCAGTGTATTAACATTTGTATGACGTACGGCAGCTTTCCTACAGTTATTTTATAGGAATAGTATCCAAGCAAGTAAATTTACCCACGCAAATGAACTAAAGACGACTACATTATACTTGTAACGATTGCTACCAGCCCTTCAGAACTTAACCACCAATGGATAGCTCCGCGTAGAATCGCAAAAAGAGGTGAATCGGCTAGCTCTGCCCTTTCTCCTCCTGCCGTAGGGTCATCGACCTCTCACGTCACACGAGCAATGTGGTCTGTAAATGAAAGCGTTTTCAGTTAAGGAGCATAAAGTAAAAAGTACATTAGGAAATGATTTGACTTGCCATACACGAAGTTGGTCATATTTTTCAAGATCTTACGATTTTTTAAGGGTTTGGACACCCTTCCCTCTCATCCTATTGAGCTCAATTTTCGCACAGTTCACTTTTATACAGAATGAAAGGGGGGAGGGGGGAAGTATCCCAAGAAAATATATCAAAAATTTAAAAGTCTACCCTATTGAAGGGTATATAGACTGATCATTAACTGTATGCTAATATCACTTCTGTTTTGTTCCCCAAACTTCTGGCGATAAAAATTTCCATTCCCAGAACTCGAAACAGCTATGTGCTGATCGCTTCCTTTCGTGTCTTCGCACTTTAGAGCCCTTGGTCATGCGGGCACGAGGGCTAGAGACGTACATATTGCTTAAACATCCAGTGTTTATAGAAATTAAGAAAATAGTGGTTGGGTTTGATAGTGAATAGGACTCCAACTTCGTGGTTGGAAATTTCGTTTGGTTTTCGAGCCACGTTGCACTAACAATATATATAATAAACAACAGTCCTATTTCCGAAAGGTTTAAGTTGCACGAAATATCATGTATGTAGTTCCTTCACATGGACATAAAATTCCATGGTAACCTGAAATAATTCGAACCTGAACATCATTTGGTCTTATTTCAAGGACGTTAGTATGCCTGATATTCAAAGTAGACAATATCACTTTTTTTTTTCTTAGTTGACATTAAGGAGATGCGTTTTATACTTCGTCATTTGAAAAGCAAGTAAAGTGTTTTTCCTTTATGCTTTCACCTTCACATTACCTTCTTCCTATTTTCTCGATGTGCTGACTGTTTGAAAAGCAGTGTAATTTTCTTGTGCAGTATTTTATTCGCTCTATATATCGCACTATCTGCAATTGAAACGATGAAAGCAACGACTGCAGCATAATAGGCTGTACTTCGGTTTTTCACTTGCGGCTGCAGTGACAATGTCGCCGGTAAATTACAGCCGAAAATTATCTTCACCTAGCAGTCTTAACTCATCCAGTCGGCGAATGAAATATAAGATCGGAATCCTGTTGTGAAAACAGTGCAGTTAAAGTGACCAGTTGCAGTGTTATTATTCTGTATCTGTATTTTCAAAATAACCTAAGTTTTCCCCGCTATAACGTGTTAAATATTTCAGCCGACAGTTGTGTTAAACATTAAGATATGAGCGAATCTACTCTACGCAGACAGTATTTCATAGGTAACACGCAGGAACATAGAGCATTAGTCTTCATCGCCTGCCAGTTATGCAACCCGTCACACCAACATCTCGTGGCCTTGACGATGCCTGTTGCTCACGAGAAAATACCAACGACTGTAGAAGAAGAGATATCGGTTAACACATACTGTTCCTAGTCGCCTGTCGTTTGATATCTTTAGTTTCACCGTACTAAACTGATTGGTCCCTCCAAAATCCATTTATTCTATACCTTGGGAAACATATAGTTCACATTGTACACATGAACAAAATACGTGTGTACGGAATACCACCAGGTGTGTGATTTGATTGAAGAGTTTCTAGCAAATACAATATAGCACGTCATTCTCAAAGGAGTCTTCACATTTGCGGTCGTATCCTATGGGAGTGTTATAGGGCCATTACTTTTCACAGTACATACAAATGACCTACTGTATAAGGTCGGAAGTTCCATGAGGCTTATTGGGATGGTGCCGTCGGATAACGAGAAGTCGCAGCGCCAGAAAACTGTATAAAAATGTAGAGCTTTGACGGTGTAGTGATTGGTAACTGACGCTCAACTTAAACAAATGAAAAGTATTGGGCACGTATTGGCAGAAGTACCCATTTGTATGATTACACGACTGCAGAACAGTCACTGGATACAGGCACATCCATTCCACATCTAGACATGCGCAGTTTCAGGTAAAACGACCACACAAAACTAACTGCGTGCAAGGCAGACGCCAGACTGAGATTCAGGGAGAGGACCCTCAGATAGTGTAGTCCACCCAAACGAGGTAACTTAGAAAATATTCGTTTGACAAATGCTTCGGTGTAGCAGCTCAGTCTGGGATCCGTATCAGACAGGATTGATAGCAGAAATAGAGAAGGCGAAGAAAAAGAGGCAAAGGTCCCGAATTCGAGTCTCGGTCCGGCACACAGTATTAATCTGGATGGAATTTTAATATCAGCGCGCACTTCGCTACAGAGTGAAAATTTCATTCCATTAGAGAAGATCGACAGAAAAGTAGGGCGTTTCGCTGCAGGCTCGTTTAGTAAGTGCGAAAGCGTCACTGAGATGCTCGGTCAATTCCTGTGGCAGACACTATAAAACCTGCATACTGCAACACAGCGCGGTTTTGCTGTTCAAATTCCGAGACCGTACGTTCCTAGAATAGTTAGCCAGTATGTTGCTTCTTCCTACGTGTGTATTGCGTTTGGTCACATTCTATCTGTTCAATACCACTGTCGTTGAAAAACTGCTTAACTCTGAATGTATAGTCTGCCTTATAAATAGCAATGGTCGCGTTGCTTTTATCTGCCCCCATCGCTATGGCATCGTGCTTCTTAAGTTTCTTAGTATTAATTGACTTTAAAACTAAATGTTCACTGCTAGCATTGTTTGAATTAAAAAATTTCTCAGTCAAATCACAGGCTTTACAAGCTAAGCTAACATACTCGTATTATCATCGACTGCACGATCTAGTGCCAGCTTCAAGTCAGCAATTAGGTCATTGGTGCGTTTATCATTCATTAGTGGTTGGATGTTATGTTTTAAGCCCTCATTTAGAAGGGCATTATGCTGATGACTAGACTGTAAGTTGGTGAAAGTGACTACTCATTTGGCATGACGGAAAACGTCACTACTAGCTGGTTACCATTGTTAATCGGACTCGCATGAATTTTCCATAAGCGGTTAAGTTTACAATGATGTCTTTCTTTAATTGGTTGACGGCACTCCCATGTAAAGGCATTTAGTACCTTTATAAGTTCATCAAATTGTGTGTACGCATCACAAGCAATCCTGTTGAGCACATCTTTCTAGTTGTAGAGGCGCCTCATCTCCTTGCTTAACAGAGTTTCAGAATATTTAAAGACTACCTTAGAGGCACACTGATTTTTACGTATCCTAAATTGCTTATGGACTTATACAAGTATGAGAGCGTGAGTAACACTAGTACTGAAAGAAATTTTCGTTATTTTGAAATTGGTTTTCTCAAACGAGACTGCCATGTCCAATACCTGACGAACAAACTTCTGAACACATTACTCCATTTCATTTTCAACAGAGAACTGTGAAACTGTATCCATGTGTGTAGTAACATTATTACTCCTGAAACTCAGCAAAGGCTTACAGTAATGAATCCCAAAACAACGTTAATTAGAGCTAAAATATAAATACATAAATGAGATTTTCCTGTCTGCTTAATTGTAATCTAGTGGAACCTACTGCCAAATTTATCTTACGGGTGCTATAGCAGTTCTGTTTTTATGATGATTCAAAATAAGAAAGTGCTCGTTGATAGGCTTTAAGGCAAAACATTCCCACCTTCCTATAAGCCAGCTTCGCTCAATGTGAAGAATTTATGTACTAACGTACCCACCAATGACACCATTAACATCATTGTCGACAATATAAGTGACAGAATTTCACTGCTCACGGACGAAACTGATGACGTTGCAGCAGTTCTCGGAATTATTACTTCATACAACTACTTTTCCTTTAACAATAGTTGTTGTGGTGGTCTTCAGTCCAGAGACTGGTTTGAGGCAGCTCTCTACAGTATGCACTAAAAATGATGGGCTAGCAATGGTTAATTGTGTAGCTGGTTGTTTAGCAGACATCTTTGTCAACAGCCTAGAGAACAAATACTTTAGCAACAATCTCATCTTAGCAAGGAAATACTCTTCAATTGTAGAAACATTGATGACATTTTCGTTATATTTGACGGCCCCGTTGGAAACGTAAGCCCATTTGCGGAAGGTATTTGTAGTTTGCATCCCAAATTGATTCTCCTGCACAAAATTTTGGCGTCTAATTAGTCACTTAATTACCTTGATTTAAACCTCCGGTCGGCTGAGTGACACATCGTGTACAACATTTTCCAGAAAGCTACAACCACCGACTCCATCATACACAAGTCGTCTTGTCATCCCGCTATGCATATACATTTTTTTCATGTGTGATCGGTAGGGCACTGAGTGTACATTAAGTCCAGTGCTTGCTGACCCAAATCAGTACGTAACTTATTTCATTTGAAGTCAGCCATTACGAAGAGCACAGCTAGTACTCGGAGTACTTCTTCTGAATGCATCTATATCACCTCACTTTCTGTCAGTGAAGTACCTTACAGACTCGTCAACCTCATCAAAGGCAGTTAGTTTAAAATCAGCCGTGATCGAATCCAGTACGAGCTCATTCACAATGAACTGCTAGTTAAAGATTTATTTTCAAACACAGTAGTCTAGAGACTAATTTGTGTCCAGTGCCTGCATGCACATGTTTGATAAACAGGCCGCAAGGTCAAAATACAGTTTCGGGACCACCTTCGCATTGCAAAGGACGCTGTGAAGAATAACTCTTCTTTCCCTGAACATCTTAGAGGTAGTGGCCATTGTGAACCGAAGCCATTGTGAGCCGATGCTCAAGTCTCACCAGATTCTATATATATTACCTAAAGGGAAAAAATTAGCCATTCTGGACGAGTTTGAGATAGTAAAGTTTCTCAAGCGGTTGGTAAAACTTAAGCCTTAATGATCAGGTGGGCTCTAAAACCAAATTTTTTATGACACCAGGATGTCAGCTTTGTCAAAGTGTAGGTAGTTTTCTCTCTTCTCTTTTCGACTATTTGGTCTGCACCTCACCTTTTTCAGCCTTTGTCTCCTATCACCGATTTCTTTTCGGTTTTCCCATTACCCCAATATTTTTAAGCCTTTGTGTTTTTCAGTTTCTTCCTACCCATTTCGGTCCATCTCAACAGTTAGCAGTTGGCTCAGCACTAATTCGTATATTTTTAGTTTCTAAGAGTATTTTATTCTATTACGTCGTTTTAAATGACTCTGTTCAGCATTTACTCTGCTACAATTCGTTTTTACAATCAGCGCCGCCACTCGGAGCTTTTATTAATATCCGTTCTCAAGTCCATCTACTGTGCAGCCCCCAGTATATATGTTGTCTGGAACAGTACTTGTTTACACTTCGATTCACAGCTGTGTTCGCTAACCTATCATCGCACTACATAGTGCCATGGTTTTTTGAGTTCTTTCTGGTTCTTAATTCTGCTCTCAGTCTTATTAATGTTGTAATTTTATGGTTTTAGCTGAGAGGTTTTTATTTGTTATTTCGGACTATCCTATGTTTATACTGACGATTGCGGCTTTCACTTTAACGCCACAATATCAATGGCTTTTAAATGTGACTAATGCGGTCTCCGCTGTTCAAGACAAGTGCATCACTTTACTTCTCACCTTTTGCTTGGTTATCCCATTATTCGTTGCTAAATACGTTCACAAATGAACTGTTATGTAACAGAATTGTTATCACCAATTACGAATAATCTGAAGATGCACTAACCGCGCAAAACGAGTAATTGTTAATAAAACACTTGCAACGGAGACTGTTTTCTATTTCTATAACATATAACATATGGATTAGAACTAAACTAAGAACAAAATATAAAAATTACAGAAGTTAAGACACCTGCAGACCAAAACCTGGCAACTTTAAGTCGCTGACTGAAGCTTCTGCCATGCCCTCCAAGGTACACGAGACTGGGCATAAGTGACTCAGTAGCAAATGTTGGTGGTCTGTTCATCCCCACAACCACAGATTTTGCAGTAGGACTCTGGATATTAATTCCGCTCCTATTACAGCAGAACAGAGTTGGTGACTACCAAGTAATCCATTCTTTTATGTGTCCAAGAGGGAATCCTTCTTCAGGTATCACTCGTCTTTTAAGGTGCTGGCTTCAACACACCTTGTTTGAAGTCGTATCTACTGTGATGGAGCTATTAGGTCCTCTGCAGTCTTAGGAAAACTCTCTCTAGTGCTGGTGGCTGGTATATAAACAGAACAAGAGTTGCTGATGCTGCTATGGGCTTCTCTTTACTAGCTGCTGTTTTGTGTAGGGTATCAGGAGCTCATAAGGTACTCCTTATTTGCAGATACTTTATTTCCAGTTCTGCTATTTCACATACGTGAAGTGATTGTATCAGCGCTGCAGTACGTATGGAGTAAGAAACGAGGCTCCCACGCTGGATAGCAGTGGTGGTTGGTCATCTGGCGCTTTCAGAACCAGTGGGTTGAGGTGTCGATGCAGAAATCGCTATCGATGTCAACAAAGAGATACGCAAGGAAAGGACATTTATTCTGGCACGAATCAAGTAACTGTTATTAATAACTATTTGCTAACAAAAGATGGCTTTCGCCACTTAGACATTAGGAGTAGACCATGGGTCATAAATATTATCTTCAGAAAGGACCAGAAAGAGACAGGTAGGACCAGAAATGAGAAGGAACAAATAGCTCTAAAAATAAATGAAAACCTGGTAACAAACGCATGTTGTGTTGCAAACCGTTTAAACAAGTATTTTGTCTCTGTTACTGATAGCATGGGGTTGTCAGGTTCAGTAAATAATGCAATGGAATATCTGAGACCAATGCACACAAGTAATTTCAGTAAAATGGAATTGACACTTTATCCAAAGAAATAGAATCCATCATAAAGTCCTTGAAATCAAAGCACTCTAGTGGTTATGATAACATATCAACAAAGTTAATAAAAGAGTGTTCATGTGAGCTTAGTCATATCTTAAGCTATTTGTGTAATCAATCACTTGTCACAGGAACATTCTTGGACTGGCTTAAATATGCTGAAGCTATACCTCTCCACAAGAAAGGGAACAAAGAAATGCCATCAAATTATTGACCTATCTCACTTTTGCCAGCTTTTTCAAAAATCTTTGAAAAGGTTATGTTCAAGCATCTACTTACGCACCTTAGTGAAAACAACATACTGTCAAAGTCACAGTTTGGGTTTCTTAAGCGTTCTGATATTGAGAAAGCTATTTAGAGGCAACTGGCATATTCTGATCTGTCAAAGGCATTTCACTAAATTCTTTTAAGTAAATTAAAATATTATGGCGCCACTGGTAGTGCTGCAAAGTGGTTTCAGTCATATCTTACTAATAGAATACAAAGGGTGTCATTACATAACACTTCAGCAGTAGGCAATCAGACATCATCTGCCTGGGAAGTTACATGTGGTGTTCCCCAAGGTTCCATACTAGGTCCAACACTGTTTCTTGTGTATTTTAATGACCTGTCATCTGTTACATTACCAGATGCCAAGTTTGTCTTATTTGCAGATGATACAAACATTGCAGTAAATAGTAAATCAAATATAAATTTAGAAAGGGCAGCTAATCAAATTTTTACTGACATTAATAAGTGGTTCATAGCCAATTCACTGTCATTAAATTTTGAAAAGACCCACTATATGCAGATCAGAATTTCCAAGAGATTCCTTCTGGTGTGTGTGTGTGTAAAATATGACGACATGGAAATAGGAGAAGTTGAGAGTGTAAAATTCTTGGGGTTGCAACTTGATAAAAAGTTCAGTTGGGAGCCACATACTAATGAACTGCTAAAGCCTCTAAACAAGTCTGTGTTTGCAATGTGAATGATGTCAGACATAGGAGATATAAATATAAAAAACTGACATATTTTGCTTATTTTCACTTCATTATAAAATATGGTATTATATTTTGGGGTAACTCCACAAACAGAGAAAAACTTTTTAGAGTACAGAAGCATCTAATATGAGTAATGAGTAGTGTAAGTCCACAAACAGCATGTCAAAACTTATTCAAAAAATTGGGCATTAACCTTTTTCTCAGTATATTCATTCCTTAATGAAGTTTGTTGTGTTTAATACATCTCTTTTTCCCACTAACTGCTTAGTACATATTATCAATACTATGAATAAGAACAATATACATAAAGATTTAAAATCACTTACTCTTGCCCAGAAAGGTGTCCAGTAGACACCAACACATATTTTCAATAAGTTACCAGCAACTGTTAAAAGTTTAGTTTCAGACAAGGCACAATTTAAACATAATTTAAAACAATTTTTGGTGGTCAACTCCTTCTATTCCATCCATGCTTTTCTCAACAAGTGAAGTAGACCATTTTAATGAAAATTTATTATACTTTAATTTTTGACAATACTTGGTTGAACAGCCAAGTAACTACCTACTGTGTGAATGATGGATGTACGGAAAGTAGATGTAAGTCTTAAGTCTGTAAATAGTGGAAGTTTAATTTTAAATCTTGTACACAATCTGACTGTTCTTTAACTGAGGATCACTGAAATGTATAATTTACTTTAATTTTTGACAAAACTTGGTTGCAATAGCCAAGAAACTAGCAAATGTCTGAATAATGGATTTAATGAAAGCAGATGTGAGTATTAAACATGTAAATATTAGACGCTTAAATTGAATTCATGTGCATAATTTTACTGTTTATTCTCTGAGGATCATTAAAATTAATGAAACTCAAGTTTTTCTAATTACATTTTTGTAATGTGTTTATCTGACATGTTCCACACCCAGGAGGATCCCCTCTTTTGTGGGTCTATGGAATGAATAATTAATCTAATCTAATTTAATCTTTTGCAATTCCAGGAAATGTTGATATTAATATTATTATTATCCAGAATGAGATTTTCAATCTGCAGCGGAGTGTGCACTGATATGAAACTTCCTGGCAGATTAAAACTGTGTGCCCGACCGAGACTTGAAACTTTATCTGGTCAAATAAGCGGCTCATTGTACAGTTGACACTAATGACTCTGTAGCAGTTTGTGTCTTTTCTATTCCCTTTCTTGAAAATAGAAACCATAATGACTTTTTACCTTCTGAGAGATTTTCAGTCCTTTAACAACAGTTGTTCATGAGGCAGGTTATTGGTTTCTTCAGATATCTTCTCCAGCCTTCAATAACTCAACAGGGATGTTCCTGGCCCAGGTGATTGGCCATTCTTCATTTTAATTAATGCCCAATTCACTTCCTCTATTGCAATGTTTATATTTCGAAAAGTTACTTCCATCTTCTTTCCATTCTCTTGAGTGTAATATGGCCTATCTTCAGGTCTTCATGATGCTTTTTCCATTCCTTTAAGGGAATTAGATTGTCTACTGCTTTTTTCCCTTGTGTTTTCTTTATAATGGTAATTGTTCTCCACACTTCTGTTGTTTCTAATCCTCCTATTAGACTCTCAGTTTCAATACATTTCTATTCCCACGTTATGTTCTTTTCTAATTTAATTCTGTTTCTTAATTTGTAATTTGTTGTCTGGTGGTTTTGCCTGTCCTGTAGTGATTTAGTTGATAACTATTTGTTGCAGTGATTTTTCTTTCCCCTAATCAACATCCTCACGTCATCAGACATCCATGGAGGATTCTGTTTACCTAGACTCTTACTCTCAGTCCTTAGTGCCTCTAGGGAAATTTTTGTAAGTGCTTTTTTAATATTTTCATATTCTACTTCAACATTGTCATCTTCTGGGATTGCTTTTAGTTCATTTTCTAATGTATGTTGAAATAAATCATTGATGCTGAACTGCTTCAGGAGAAAGAGCTTATACCTCGCCTGCTATAATTTGTCATGATAGCTGTGGTGAGCCACTTGTCCAGTTGTTGGTGGTTTTCTCCTAAATGGGTATGTCAACTGTGCTAAAACTAAGTAGTGATGAGACCCACAGTTGGACCCCCTGAATGACTCTACAGCCTTGAACATCCATTTTGGCAGTTGCTGGGTAATGAAATAATCAATTATGATTGATTTCTGCTGTAATAATGGTCTCTCCCATGTATATCTGTGGATATATTTATGTGAATAGTGAGTGTTGAAAATTTTCAAGTCATATTGATTACAGAATTCTACAAGATTTTCTCCATAATTATTAATGATATTTTCTCCATATGATATTAATAAATACACGAGCAACTTTGGTAGAACTGAAGATGTACGATCTTATACGAACTATACCGATTGTATGCTCAAGTTACAAACTGTGCATCACAGTCGGCAGTCGTCAGTAGAATGTTTTTCAATCTAGTCATGTGGTAGATCATGCTGTCGTACTGTTAATAGCTTATAACCAGTGTGTATCAGTTCATTTTACAGTGTGTCTTAAATAAACAAGCCATAATGGCATCCTGTGTAAACATTATTTGCACAAAAAACTTCTTCCCGCTTCGTTATATGAAGCATAGACAGCAGTATTGCATTTTCAGAATCCGACGGCGCTGTACTATCTGCAAGGGGACGCATAATGGGAGGAAGAATACCTATGGGGCGGCTCACTAAGTCAGGTCCAGCACAGACTGGCTTAATTGTCGCAAAACTCGGGTGAGAAAACATGGCCAGTTATACTGAACGCCCCTTATATCACCATCTATGGACTCACTGGCTAAACAGAGGTTTAGTACGAATGGAAGTTCTTACAAGCTCCAGCTAGGTAAGATAGCTGCTTCTCCAAAGAGGGCGCACCATAGACAGTCTGTAGTGATGTGGCATGTTTCGTTGATAGTTGTACTCACTGCTTTGATACAGAGAGATCTAAACCATACAGAGCGTGTATATTAGCTGCAGAGTAGCACAAAGAAGAAGTCTTTCGTTTCTACAGAATGTTTACAACATACAGCAGTAACCAGCCACAATCTTAATTTCGGTTTTATTGAAAAAACGGCATTACCAACTTCGAATATGCACATTTATGTCAGACAGCTTTGTATGCTTTTATTAAAACTCACGACAGGTGCCATACAAAACAACTTGCCTCACAATTGCTTAGGTGGCGCCACAGGGGAGTGGACAATGACATTGGTGGAGGTTCCATTGTAAATGGCCACAAAGCCATGTGAAAGATGCAGTTCGATAGCTGAAGACTTCACACAAATGCATATCGCGTATAATTTGTAAGCTACAGCTAGAACGACTGTAAAAGATTGTAAGATTATTAACAGGTTATGTAAGTATGATCAACAGCTCGACAAATGCTGATGTTCAGTGTCAATGGTTTCTCATTAATCATGTAAGGAAAGAGCCAAAAAAAGTAAAGCAACTCTGACCATGTGTTGCCAATAGAAACTCCATAAAACAAAAAAAGGGGCAAAAATGTAGTGAAGGGCACATCACTTATGATATCTATAATCCAAAATGAACATGTGTGATGTGTATGTAACAACTTGTTGTGATCTTCATATTTTTTCGGCGCAATGCTTGTTCCATAAAATTTCTCTTCATCTTCTAATATTTCGGTGCATTCCATGCAGTCGTCTTCGGTGCTCTGAGGCGACTGACGCACCAGCACTTGTTCCATTCTTCTAAAACCGCGGACAGCGCCACTGCGGCCACTCTAATCGGAGGCAAAGGCGTATAACATAAGCATAAAATTAGATCTATGGCTGCGTGATCGATCCTCAAGGTAATATCGATGTATCACAGAGAGCTGCATCGTCGCGATGACTATGTGAATTTATTACAGAAAGTGCCGGATTCCATGAGACCTCCGATATCTGTAATGAACTCACAAAGACGTCGTGACGGTGCAGCTCGCAGTGAAACGTCGATATTACCGTGTGGATCGACTGTGCAGCCAAAGATCTAATTTCATGCATTTTTTACACCTCTTTGCCCCCGATCAACATCTGTAACGCCTTCTGCATCTGTGGCCTTATGTGCAGTGGCGCGATCCGCTGGTTTAAAAGACCTGTACTTTGAGTTAAAGGTGAGTTGCAATTCGGTAAACAGAAATTAACAGTATAAAAGCTATGACGATGGTACACACACTACAAACTCATGTTTACAAAGTACTTGAAATGATCATCTGGGACATTTGTTTTCATCAACTTTCTCCAACGAAAATTAAATATTACTGGCGATCATTCTATGTAAGTTGCAGTTTAAAATGTGTCAGTAGTGTAGCCGCCATCATTACACCTTCGAAACTAGTCAATTTCTATTCAACCTACAGCAACTGACCTGTAAATCAATGTATCATGTGTTTTAGCAAAGTGCACAAAGTCATCTCACGAGAAAAGTGTAAATTAGAAACCAGTAATTGTGTGTTTTCAATAAAGTACACCAATACCAACTTAACCAACTCTGATTCCATGAGGAACAATTGTGCACAATGAGTATAGACCACTTTAAGGAAGCGTAGGAATACAGTAGACAGCTGCAATCAAACTGATTTTTGTTATTCTTGCTTATGCAAATTTGTGTTACAAACAGTCACCTCCACTGCCAAAATACAAGGAAATTACACAATGAGAATTGATTTAGTTGAAAGAATAAGTAAAACACTGTGTTATCCAATAGCACTGATCCATTCTAGGCAACATACAATTTGACTGACTTACAATCCAACAAACTCGCAACAGCCCATGTAACCATATGATTTCACTGGTGTATAGACAAGAGGAGTCTGTCAAACTAGGAAAGTTCAATGTATTATCAATGCAACAAACAAAGACTCAGACTGACTAAAACCAACCAGCATGTTGTGTTTAACAAAGCACGTATTATAGGTAAGGTATAGTAGAGGTATGTGCTGCAATAATTCAGCAGCAAATTCGAAAATGGGAAGTACAAACCTAAATGCAAAGTGGTAATCTTCCAGAGTGAAATTGAAGATTTGTTTATTGAAAAAGAAATAGTTACTTATGAGTTATATTTGATGTGTTCTTTGGTATTGTAAGGGACGTTGCTAGTAGAACAGCTACTGAAACGTAATAAGAAAATTATTGGATATAATAGGTCAGTTGCAATGCACTAATACAGGCAGGGAACAGATCTTCAAGTTCTACCCAAAGTCTAATAGGTCAGTTGGAATGCACTATTACAAGCAGGGAGAAGATCTTCAAGTTCTACCCAAGGGGAGTTAATTTGACAAACACTGCCTTTAACGAGCAGGAAAAAATAGTTCTAGAAAAAATGTTGAAGTACAGTTTTAACACAGAACTAGGAAGCAGAGCTATCAGGATGTAATGAATCTTGCCTCCTCAAAACTTTTCTATTTCACTTCATATGTTTCGCATTGTATAAAATTTGGCCTCACTTGAGTTAATTTTTGTACCTAAACTATATGTTCCACATCTAAGGATAATTTTGGATGTATTTGATCACCAAAACCCTATTTTTCTTGTCATATAATTTTTTTTCATATCGATCCATTTAATAACATTGATATTAACCATGAAAATTATTAATCACAGTTCTTAACTTGAATGAGTCAAAAACAACTTTACAATGAAATTAACATTATTAAGCTTAGTTTTCATGTGAACAAAATTTATGTTTTCCTTTTCAGTTTTTCTAATTTTACTGTCAGTAATTTAATCAACAATTACACAAAGACAGAAAGCTGATTTTTATACTATCAAAATTTGCAGCTTTCATTATTAATTATTCATTGCACAAATCTTTACCAAATAATAATTTCTAGGGAGTATTATGTAAATTATACCTTAAAAGTAATTTCAGTTAAGACAGTCATAATAAAATACATTTGAACTACACCCTGTTCTAGAAGGACTGGAAGCTATGTACATAATGATTATAGAAATTTTAGGCACCAAACACGCCATAGTAGTTTAAGTTGTTGCTGAGGTAGGTCAATTTAACTTTCAAGTTCTTTGTGTTGTGTTGAAAAATTGCACAATGCTTTTATTCAACAAGTGGTGTTGTAGAAAGTGTCAAGAATTTATGAAGAAACACTGATGATGTCAAAAACCAGCAATATTCCAGCGACTTTTACTGAAACAAAAAACCTTGAACCTATTATTTGGAAAGCATAAACAGAAACTGACACTCTAGACAATCAGACAGCCATAGCAAGATAAGTAACATTTATCTGCTAATACAATGTTTCTGCCTTTATGAAGTTATATAAACATTGACAACAGTAGAATATTTATTTCAATATAGAATATTTACTTTCTATACAAACATTTTGACAGTAAGGGATATGCAACATTATAAGGAACATACTTGTGAACATGAAACATGCAATTAACACTCTAATAATATGAAATTTCGAACAGTATAAAACTGTTGTAGCAGACAATAAAACCATTATGGAATAATCTACTAGACCTACTACTATCAAAACAAAAAAAGATAGCAGACAATATTAACTGCAAAATTAATTATGATAATGATGTCATTACAAAGTCACATAAAGTGAACTAAGTGATGATAGAAGGAAGAATTAATATACTGCTAATATAAAAAAAAATAGTGAAAACAGTATCACTAGAATAGATAGGAATCTAACATCAGAAGCACATAAAAAACTAAATGATAATTTAAAAACATGCAAAGAAATTTTTTCAGCCATTGAATTACAAAAGCTCAAGGTAACAAACTCATACACTCCTGTACTTGTAGCACTGATTAAGACCCGCAAGGATTCTTTACTGGTAAGATCAATCATTGATGCAAGGTGGGTCCCATTCAGTAAACTCAACATTTTAAATTATTAAAGAAACATTACTACTTCAATAGGCAATTTTCAATCAAAAATAGTTGTAACTTGGCCAGAAACATTAGTAACATACGAATCTCAGAAGGTATGAAATGTCATGATATGGTGAATCTTAATACAAATGTACCAGTTACCTGTATTATTGGAATTATTAAGAAAAATTCATGCAATCAAAGTAGACTGTCTAATGATGGAACTAGCTAATTTTTGACTTGTCATCACTCGTTTTGAAGTACTGTTACTTTAAGTTTAATTGATAATTGTATCACCAAAACAATGGGCCCTGCATGGGAAACTCCAAATCCAGCTTGTTAGCTGACACATTCGTTAACTACCTTGAAAAAAACTTTTTTTTTTTTGCAAATCCAGATCTAGCAGTAAAGATGGTGCTATACTTTAGATACAGTCATGACACACGTCTGTTGGCTAATAGCAGTAATCACATAATCCAAAAATTTGTAGGTAAGTTAAAAGGATTGCAAGAAAGACGTTCACCTGTGAAATGAAAACTAATGGTTCCATTCACTTTTTTGACCACAATATCAGAAATGATCATGGGAAACAGAGATTAGGAAGTTTCTGAAAAAATACTCATACTTGTCTTATTATTGACTATTATTCAAATCACCCAAATCAACATAAAAATGATTTTTCTGTTTCTTTGTTAACAGTCTTCTTAGGCTCCCACCCTCTTCCGCAGAAGAAGAAGAAAAAGAAGTGGGCACCATTCAATACACTGCCAGGGCGAACAACTATCCCCCTCATCATGTGGATAAAATTTAGAGAAAGAATGCAAGAATATACCAGAATGTAAAAGAACCTGTAGATAACAGTAAAATGGACGATACAATTAATATGCCTTGGGCATGGATATGTGTGATGTCCTTAGGTTAGTTAGGTTTAAGTAGTTCTAAGTTCTAGGGGACTGATGACCACAGATGTTAAGTCCCATAGTGCTCAGAGCCATTTGAACAATTAATAAGTGCATTTGGTTGAGAAACTATGGTACCTTTACCACAAAAATAGCGCCGATTATAAAAAAAATAAAGGTTTTATTTTCAACTACAAACAAGCTTGGGCATATTTCGGCTAATGGGATTGATAAAAGAAATTTGCACCATGACTCGGGTATTTACAGGATGGAATGTTGGCAACATGTAGCTGTGGATAGACAGGATAGAGCTGAGGATCTAACTTCACTGCTCACCTGGTTGAAAGTGGCACCTTCTCCTCTCTCTGAGGTAGACCGTGAAGTTACTGCAAAAAGCTGAGAAAGGCAGAATCATGGACCTCCTGGAGGAGATGTACTGCCATCTTCTCAATGAGCAAGTGGTGGTAAAGAGTAGCTGGTTTTATAAGCTCTTTGACGATCCCCTACTTTGAGGCAGAAAATACCACGACTCAGAAGTGAACTCATATGAAAATTTTGCACTTTCTTTAATAAGGCAACATTAGGCATGATAGTATTTGAGACCATAACTTACTATTATCAGTAGGTCACTTTGTCTTCCAATTGTTGGTATTGTCCAATGCTATATCGCTTCTACTACTGAACACATAAAACACTATTCAGCTATTATCCTTAAAGGATAAATGTGAGGTAATTCGTTATATCGTTCTTTGCAAGCAGCATACCGTAACTGGAGCTACACTATACGTTAAGTAAGAAGTTTATGTCAGCAGAATATGTTTGTATGCTTTTATTAAATGTACTTGGTTAAATTAGCATTGCCTGTTAATCTCCAGTATTCTACTTTGACTTTAACAGGCCTTCATAAAAACTATTTGTATTAACTTCTATATTTCTTTTATATTAGGTATTTAGTGGATATTTAACCGCTATGATACAAGCTACTACGATAAATTTTAGCTTTTGATGAATTTGAAAAAGTTATGGAACTATATTTTATTAAGTAGATCATTAAAATGTTTTTATTATTTCTGGTGTGACGTAACAGTTCCGTACAGGACAGTTGTGTGAACGTATTAATGATCTTCGCATAAGATTAGGGGGATCACTTCACCACTACTATACTTCTTGATGTGTTTTAAAGGTGATATGCAAATATACTCCCCGGTTTAGTTATTAAAGAAAGGGTTTTGTATTACTATACAGCAACAGAACTGGATTACTGTCATATAGAGGGTGCTACTTACATTTACCCATAATAGGGCGCAAACTGAGTCTGCTGTACTTGTGGTTACAAAAACAACCACAGTTTCCTCTTGTCAATATTGCAGCAAAGTCATATGGTGATTTGTACTATTGCGAGATTATTGGGTTGTAACTCACTCAAGTGGAATATTGACTATAACGGATCATTGCTATTCAATAACATCGTGTTTCTCTTTTTGTTTTATATAAATCAATTCTGATTCTGTCATTTTCTTACATTTTATCATTGAAGTTGGTTATTTATAGTTGAAATCTGAGTATGCAAGAATAATAAAAATCTGTGGAATAGAGAAAGATTACTATCCTTCCTTACAATACCAAACTGTCACTGTACATTTAAAAAATTTGTAACAGGTAACAGTATGGGTTACAGCAATAACATCATTATTTGAGAAAATATCCTTCACTTTGTAATTGTACTCTGAAAGTTGCTTCTGTCGATTGATGCATAAAACTTCTACCAACCACTGTCAACCTGGTGTAAAGTTGTGCTGCTTAAGAGATAACTTGTTACTAATTACTTCATTGAAAAAGTTAACAATCAGTATGGACACATGTTTCTGGAGAATGATTCAACATTTTGTTGAATGGCACTAAACGTAGCAGTGAAATCCCACTTCCGAAGATGTTGAGACTAGAGTTTGGAGCAGTAATTACACAATTCGGGTTTTAGTCGGGGCAGGGACATATACCTTTTTGAATTTGATCCGACAGATGACCTCTCCGTTGCGAACGTGAGTTTGGTAGCGTCGGAGAGGACTACCTCAGCCCCATGAACAGGGGTTTCGCTTGAACTTTCAGTTTGGACGTGATAGTTTGGTCTCTACTCTGAATAAAGTGAGATTGATGGGAGACTCACAAAGCAAACTGAAAGTGGGAATCTGGGTCTGAGGACTTTTCCAGTGACGTCAGATGTTTTCTCCGTACCATGAAGAAGGAAACAGTTCCCCAACCATGGTTCAAGGGGTTGGAGAGGAATGGGACTCGAGAATGCTGCTTCCTGTGATCTCTCGCCAGGTCGGAGATGGACACACTGATGACTATCTGACCACAATAAATGGAAGCGATAATCATAGCTGAGCGCCGCAGAATGCCAATCAATGAACCAGTTATATGAGAATGCAGGTTTTCTCGGCGAATCTTGATGATAAATTCTTCTCGGGTTGACAGCCGAGTCAATGCATTGTTCTCCAGCAACGTTTCAGCAAGTTTCTTACTTGCCATCTTCAGGCGAAGTGTCGGGTTCACGTCTCGTCCGGGTCTTTATAGCCGCTGGACCACGGGCATCTCTGCATCCTTGGCGCGGGTCGGGCCAATCAGGCGCGAGCGGAATCGGCGCGGCGGCGCGTGGTGGGGGGGCGCCGGGTCCTGGCGTCTCGTCTCGGTGCGGCTTGTTTATTCCATATGCCGCCACCGACCTACCTCCATCGGAGCACTCTCGTCTCATTCTTGATATTGTTGTATTCCACGCGCTGCTGAGTTGGAAGCCACTGTCCCGATTGACCAGGTTGTTACTAACCCGTATCTCCACGGCCTCCTTAATAACTGAGTCCCAGAAACCTTTCGCTCTACACAGTCTCTTGGTTTCTTCAAACTGAAATGTGTGTTCTTCACTGAGGCTGTGCTCCGCTACCGCGGATTTTTCTTTTTGTCCGAGGCGGACGCTTCTCACATGTTCAGAGATGCGTTGCATTATGCAACGCTGTGTCTGCCCAATATATTGTTTCCCACATTGACAGGAAATACTGTAGACACCCGGAGTTCTTAGACCCAAGTTGTCCTTCATTGAGCCCAGCATATTTCTGACTTTTGTTGGACGATGGAAGATGGTTTTTATCCTGTTTTTCTCCAGTATCCTGGCAATCTTGGCCGTGGGTGGTCCTGTGTACGGGAGGAACGCCAGACTTTTGTTGTTCTCATCTTCCTGAAGGTTCTTCTCCTTCTTCTTCTTGCTCATATGGAGAGCGCGTGTAATCTGCGTGTCTTAGTATCCATTCATCTGGAAGGTTTTCTTCAGGTGCTGAATCTCAGCAGATAAACTGTCCTTGTCGCATATGTCATGAGCTCTGTGGACCAGGGCAGTGAGCACGGATTTCCATTGTGCTGGGTGATGGCAGCTGTTGGCGTTGAGGTACAGGTCTGTGTGCGTTTTCTTTCGGTAGACCGAGTGTCCCAGTGTGCTGTCCGTTTTCTTCTTTATAAGGATATCGAGGAAGGATAGGCACCCATTTTCTTCCATTTCCATTGTGAACCTGATGTTCTCGTGTATGCTGTTCAGATGGTTCAGAAATTCCGTTAGAGTGTCTTCGCCGTGAGGCCAGACCGTGAAGGTATCGTCCACGTACCGATAAAAGACCTTGGGTTTAAGGCGTGCTGTTTCCAAGGCGATATCCTCGAAGTATTCCATGTACAGATTAGCGATACATGGTGCCAGTGGGGATGCCATAGCGACTCCATCCACCTATTGGTAAAACCTGCCGCCACACTGGAAATATGTGGTCGTGAGTGCATGGCGGAATAATTCTACTGTGTCTTCGTCGAAATGATTTTCCAGTAGTTTCAGGGAGTCCTCTAACGGTACCCTCGTGAAAAGGGATATAGCATCAAAGCTGACCATAATATCATTTTTGTCAAGACGCCACTCCTTGAGTGTCTTAACAAACTCTGTAGAATTCTTGATATGGTGGGGACATTTACCCACGAGAGGCTTAAGTAGTAGCGCCAGGTGTTTGGCTATACCATAGGTTTCTGGGACTCAGTTATTAAGGAGGCAGTGGAGATACAGGTTAGTGACAACCTGGTCAATCGGGACAGTGGCTTCCAACTCAGCAGCGCGTGGAATACAACAATATCAAGAATGAGACGAGAGTGCTCCGATGGAGGTAGGTCGGTGGCGGCATATGGAATAAACAAGCCGCACTGAGACGAGACGCCAGGACCCAGCGCCCCCCCCCCCCCCCCCCCCCCCACCACGCGCCGCCGCGCCGATTCCGCTCGCGCCTGATTGGCCCGACCCGCGCCAAGGATGCAGAGATGCCCGTGGTCCAGCAGCTATAAAGACCCGGACGAGACGTGAACCCGACACTTCGCCTGAAGATGGCAAGTAAGAAACTTGCTGAAACGTTGCTGGAGAACAACGCATTGACTCGGCTGTCAACCCGAGAAGAATTTATCATCAATGACCCAGTTGTCTCCAGTTATGCACAAATCAATTCTCTGTTAGATTAAATGACTGTAACTTTTGTTCCATAGATTCGGAATGAGGAGATACTTAAGGATGTAAAACATGGCATAAAATAAGGTTACACAATACACATTTACGAACGAAAACTAATATTCTAGTGTACCTTGTGCAGATCGCATTTCAAATGGTCTCGTGAGCATGCAGTAAGTTAAAAGAAAAACTTTAAAAATACACTACCTGACAAAAAAGGAAAGTATCCCAGGGGGTTGGAGGAATCATGGGTTGAGATGTTTGAGATGTTATTTCACTGAATACAAAATCTAGTCAGATTTGTAAAGCACTAGCATTTCATCAGAGTATAGTGTTTCGTTTGTGAGTTGTAGGATGCTTTTAATAATATGGAACGATCTATTCTTTAATCTTTTTATGAAGATATTTCATTGTGGAAACAGTTTTAAAGCTAAATTGCTCTTTGGCATCATCCTGATTAAAAATGAAAAAATAAGCGTTTCACTGTTTTAGGAAATTCTACCCCTAAGGGGGTGAAATAGAGTCAGACTGACCAGCGACTCATCATCACCTAGCGCAAACCGCTAAGTATAGAAACTTGAAGCTTGTAGAGAGTGTGGATCTTATACTGTAGGCATCGTTTAAGAAGGAGTTAACTGAAACCACTCATAGGGTGGTGAAATAGGAGATGAAAGGCTTTTTAAAAGTATGTCGCTATTAAGAGAATTTTAAAGCTAGAACAACGAAAACTGGTATTTGGTTTCTGAGTTAGAAAATAAAAAATTCGTGTTCCAGTGGTTTTTGAAATTCAACCACCAAGGGAGTAAAATATTGGATAAAACTTTGTTTGAAAATAATTATTAAATAAGAACTAAAGGGTTTTTAAGACTACATCTATGACCACTGGTATTTCACTTCTCCATTAGATGTTTAAAAAAAATATGTATTTCAGTGTTTCTGGAAATTCAACCCCTAATGGGGCGCAATAGGAGATGAAAATTATTAAGAAATTTCACTTCTGGTATTTCACCTTTTGGTTAGATATAAAGAAATATTTCTTAGAGGATGAAAGATGCTATGCAAATATCTCTGCAAGAACGCATAATGCATTATTAACGAAAACTTTGGACTCCAGCTACCAGAATCGCTATCTGGTCAGGCGTACGTTCGAAAGAGACCATGTTTACATGGAGTTTATTAGCGTGAAAAGATTAATAGACGTTGCAGTTAGTTAAAAGCATAAAAATTCGATTAAATAAAAACAAAAGCAAAATCTCTGCAGACCATACAGTCTACGCGAGTGAAACAGAGGCCGCAAAACTAATAAATACATAAAATAACATAAATAATGCAACAGCTAAGCATAGCGTCGTTGTCTGTCCCTTCCATTGCATTCAGAGAAACCAAACATGAGATGCGTATCGGCAGCTCTTCTTCCTAAACTTAGCCACACTGCCGTGTATCACTTGTTAACACACTACTAACGCTGGCGGAAAAGGAAAATCCAAGAGAGATCCGAGTAGCTGTGAACGCAGTTTGAGAGCGAAGAGTGAAGTGGACATTACGGTTCTCAACAGCAAGTACAGTTGTAAGTAGGCTGTTGAGGTTTTTTTATTGGTAACGCCGCCGCCACATAGCGCTATGTATAAAAATCACTGGCTGTGCCATATGCAGTCTGTGGCTCGTTTGCATTGTTGTCTGCCATTGTACTGTTGGGCAGCGGCAGCTGGATGCTAACAGCATGTAGCGTTGCGCAGTTGGAGGTGAGCCGCCAGCAGTGGTGGACGTGGGGAGAGAGATGGCGGAGTTTTGAAATTTGTAAGAATTGGTGTCATGAACTGATATATATATTGTGACTATAAAGGTAAATACATTGTTTGTTCTCTATTAAAATCTTTCATTTACTAACTGTGCCTATCATTTGTTAGTGACTTCCGTAGTTTGAAACTTTTAGTTAGCTGGCAGTAGTGGCACTCGCTGTATTGCAGTAGTTCGTGTAACGAAGATTTTTGTGAGGTAAGTGATTTGTGAAACGTATAGGTTAATGTTAGTCAGGGCCATTCTTTCGTAGGGATTTTTGAAAGTCAGATTGCGTTGCGCCAAAAATATTGTGTGTCAGTTTAAGCACAGTCATGTATAATTTTTCAAAGGGGACGTTTCATATGGCGACCCTGCCAGGATACCTCACTGGAATCTTCTGATTTTTTCCTTGTAGTTTGTGTAGTTAGTGTAGCCTTTGTTTATTGGTAGCGCGTAATCATTTCCTTTGTAGTTGCAGTCTTTCATTGTTGTACAGTAAAACAGTTGTGGAATGCATGTAGATTTGCACCAAGTATTTCGCAACTTTGCTTGTAATTAACTAGATATTATTTTCAGTGCTATGTTAATGTGTTCTCTTATTTTTGCTCTTCAAATTGTGCTTTTATGTGTTATCGTGTGAAATATTGTGACAATAATGGCGTGTGAAAAACGTAACACTAGGCTCCAAAGTAAACTGAGAAATGACAGTGAAGACGAAAGCAGTGTGTTAGCGTCAACATGTAATGAATTCACTAACGTTCAAAGTAGTAATTTGGTAATAGCGCATAGGGAAATGGAGCGGGCTGCAAATAATGGTGTAGGCAATGAAACAGTTAGTGAACAGGGAAGCATTATCGATCGATCGGTCGGCAACAGCTCGCCTCAGGATTCCGAAATGACAGGACACAATCTTGCAAATAGATTCAGATTTTGCGTCCTCACCGTTTTCTCAAATAAATCAAGACACATTTTCTGCTTTTCAAAATGCGAATATTGCCGGTTCAAATGCACTGCCGAATAGCACTGAGGAACATGTTTCAGACACCGGTGCACTGTTATTACAGTTAATGCAACAAATAGGACAAAGGCTACAAAAGTTAGACACAACGCTTGAACAAAATCAGAAACAAATGGAACAAAATCTTCAAAAGTTAGACACAATGGAACAAAATCAGAGACAAACACAGCAAAAGCTTCAAAAGTTAGACACAATGGAACATAATCTTCAAAAGTTAGACACAATGGAACAAAATCTTCGGAAGTTAGACAGCACACTTGAACAAACACGTGAAGATTTAACTACTGAGTTACATAACATTGAATCGAAATGTCAAAAAATCTGTAATGACGTAAAAACACAAATTTGTGATCATTTTCAACCTATTTTTTCGCGGCATGAAAACTCATTACAGAATCACGAAGCAGCCATAAAAGAATTGCAAACTGTTGTTCGTGAAAATCACGACACCTTGCAAGCTAAAATTGACTCAGTTGCATCCACCGATTCGGTTACGCAACTTGCAAGAACTCAGGAAAACTTAAAGGACACAGTAGATTCGATTTCAACACAAATGGACACTCTGAAACTTGGTTCAGAAAAACACACTGAGGAAATGTGTTCACTATCGGAGAAAGTAGCCGAACTTTCGGATCAGTTCACTAATTTATCTGCGAAGGTAGATGATAATCTGAATGACACAAAACCGGTAGTCTTTAATGACACAGAAGAGTTCGAACAAATTAGGAAATTCAAACAAAATCAGAATCAAATTAATACGCAACACCAAAGAGAAATCCGGGAAGTACAAGATCAGTTGACACAGGTAATACAAGAATTACGTATTTCAGAGGACAGTCGCGCTCCAACACGGGAAGAGGGACTTATAAATACGGAAAAGCCACAAAATAATAACACAGGGCATTTCGAAAAATTGCGAAAGAAATTGGCAAGGTGCACCGAATTTTGAGATGGAACTGCCGACACGACGTAACAATGAACGATATGCTACCCGCCGACACGATGATTTTGACTATAAGCTGTTCATTACTGCACGTAAATTCAAAACATTTAAGAATTCTGGCAACGACATTCATCCACAAGCGTGGCTCCATCAATTCTCTCATTGTTTTCCTCCCAACTGGTCATTAGAGCACAGATTAGAATTTATGTGTGGCTACTTGGAGAATGAACCAGCTGTAAGAATGCGATCGGTCATTCACGATTGTCATAGTGAAGGAGAATTTTATCATGTCTTCCTCTCAGCATATTGGTCTCAAGCTACACAAGACCGAGTAAAACATAGCATCATAATGATGAAACATTTCGAACAATCTGAATTTTCCAGTCTTGTCAAATATTTTGAAGACATGTTACATAAGAATCAGTATCTTTCAAACCCATACAGTCCCTCAGAACTCATCCGCATTTGCTTAATCAAATTACCTGAACATTTACAACAGATTATTTTAGCAGGACAATGCAAATACGACATTGAAGCTTTTCAGGGACTGCTACAAGAACTGGAAATTGACACTGACAATCGTGGAACGCGAAAGCAGGAGCACAACAATTACAGGTCACACCTGTCACAATTCCGCGATGACAGAAATAATACACGACAAGGCTATTCGTACAACGTAAATCGTGACCAAAACAGACACCACCCGTATGACAACCGTTGGCAGAGTAGTAATTATTACAGGGAAAGATCACCTCTCCGCGGTAATGACTACCACAGAGACAATCAGAGAAACAGACAATATGGAAACCAAAATAATTATTATCAAGGGAGACGGAATAACTTAAGACGCAACGGTCCAGCGCGCAGTTACGATTCAGGGAGAAATTCTCCACCACGTGACCGACAAGAAAGAAACTATGGAATCTACCGACATGACGACACACGATATGATCGTAACGACAGACCTGAATTGCAGCAGAACTGGCGGGTTTCAAACAGAGCAGGGCCCTCTCGACAAGGTGAATTTGTAGAAGTTAGGTCTCCAAATCCCATTAACGACTCGCGCCAACAAAGACACAATAGGCAATGACTCACACCGCTGCCAGCCACAAAACGTACGCATGAAACTGACGACGCAGCAGCCGTAGCTAGTGATTACGTAAAAATGGAAGACATTAGAGACATCTTACTCCAGGAACAGGACGTAAAACATAACAACATTGCATATCCTGTGATTCACAATACAGTAAATGACGTAAAATTTACGGCAGTACTTGACTCAGGCAGTCCCATTTTAGTAATTAGTGAAACAGCTTTTAGTAAATGCAGCAAATCGAAAGATTGCCCCACACTTCCGTTACGCAAGATTAAATTACAAGGTGCAGTCATTGGGAAAAGTGTAGATGTACGCCAACAAACCAACTTAGAATTCTTTTGTCAAAGCCACAGCTTCTCTATGAATTTTCTTATTGTTCCATTATTGTCGACGGAAATTATACTGGGAGTAGACTTTTTGAATGAAAACAAAGCAATCTTAAACTTTCACGATGCTGAAATAACTTTAGAGAAAGAAGGTAAGTCAATAGCTTTGAAATTTGAAGATTGGCTCTCAAACCATGACGAGGAAATTAATCGGCTTTACCTTCTGTTAGACAACAGTTCGGAATTTTCTACAGAACTAGACACTAACAGTCGCTCTGCAAGTACTGACAGGGATGATATCGACGGTACATTTGAAACTAATGAGTTAATTCAGAATAAAATTCAAACAATTGAGAACTGTAAAGACACTGATAGGCAGGACCTTTTTCAGATTTTACAAGCACATTCCACAGTTTTTAATCACAAAACAGGAACAATCAAGGGATTTCAATACCAATTTCGTGTTCGTGAGCATACTAAATTTTGTGTTAGACCATACGTAATTCCAGCACATTATAGGGACCGTGTTAGAACAGAAATACAGTCTATGCTTGACGAGGGCATTATTGAGCCTGCAGTAAGCTCATACAACAATCCATTACATGTTGTTGAGAAGAAAAATGGATCGATCAGGCTTGTCTTAGATTCGAGACAAATCGATACTATCATTATTCCTGAAACAGACAGGCCGCAAACGTTGGAAGAACTTCTTCAAAATTTTAATGGTGTAAAAGTGTTGTCTTCCATTGATCTCAGATCCAGCTTTTATCAGATCGAACTTCATCCAGAATGTAGAAAATACACAGATTTCCTTTGTTTCAGCGTTTGTTATCAGTTTCGGAAACTTCCTTTTGGTTTGAACATTTCCTCGGCAGCATTCATTCGCGGGCTAAATTCCATATTACCTGAGCTCTTAAAACGTCACATCACCTTATATGTGGACGATATTCTGATAGCAGAAGCCTCATGGGAACAACATAATCGCATCCTCAACAGCGTGTTACATATTTTTGCAGAATCTGGAATTACTGTTAACTTGGAAAAGTCTGAATTCGGTAGGACAAAAGTGAAGTTTTTGGGACATATTATTTCTTCTGAAGGCATCCAGCCGGATCCTGAAAAGTTAGAAGCAATCAGAGCCATTCCAGTTCCATCCACAAAAAAACAAGTCCGCAGTTTTCTAGGTCTCGTAAATTTTTACCGTCGTTTTCTGAATATGCAAATTCTAGTTACACCAAAACTCTGTTCTCTCACTGGAAAAAATACTATTTGGAACTGGGACGAACAAGCACAGTTGGAATTCAATTCTTTGAAAGAATCGTTACTTAATGCGCCAATACTAGCTCATCCAGATCTCTCACAAGATTTTTGCCTTAGCACAGATTCTTCTAAAGTCGGTCTTGGTGCCCATTTATTTCAAGAAGCCACAGAAAATGACATTACTGTTCAGAAAACCATTGCTTTTGCTAGCCGAGTGCTAACAAAATCTGAAAAAAATTATTCCGTTACTGAATTAGAAGCTTTAGCTATCGTTTGGGCATTTAACAAATTCCGTTTCTTTCTTTATGGTAAGCACGTAAAAGTATACAGTGACCATCGTGCATTACAATTTCTTATGTCTTCAAAATTAAATCATGACAGGTTAAAACGTTGGGCATTGTTTCTGCAAGAATTCCACTTCACAATAGTCTACATTCCCGGCAAGGAGAACATTGTTGCGGACGCACTGTCAAGCGCACCGGCTGGGCTTGAGAAAAGTAACATAGAAAGCAACCTCGAGAGAAATTTCAGTATTCTTTACATTCAGAAAGTCGCCTTTGAAAACTTCATCACCACATCTTTAAAGGACATTGCTCATGAACAAGATAAAGATCCGATTTGGAAAGACATCAAAAGTAAATGGCATGAAAAGACACACACACAGATTCGGCATTATTATCTGGTTAGAAACAACATACTGTTCAAACGATGCACTGTTGATGACAAGCTATGGGTACTTTGCATTCCAGACGATTTTGTTAATAAGCTCATTTGGTACATTCATTTCAGCTATGCACATTTTGGTCCACGAAAATGTTATCATATTCTTCGAACGACTTGTTATTTTAACAATATGGAAAAGAGAATTCGAAGAGTCTTGTCTATTTGTAAACTTTGTCAAAAGGCGAAACCATCTACTGTCTCTCATCGTGCTCCATTGTTTCCTATCATTCCTTCTAAATTAAAAGAATTTGCTGCCGTTGATCTCTTCGGACCGCTTGTCAGAACATCTAATGGATTTTCGTACGTTCTAGTCGCTGTTGAACTTAAGTCAAAATTTGTTTCTTTCACTCCGTTACGTAAAGCCACTGGGCGGTCTGTATCCAACGCCTTTGTTAGAAATTTCTTACGTGAAGTTGGACACGTTAGTAAAGTAATTTCAGATAACGGACCGCAATTTAGATCTGCTGTTTGGTCACGCATGTTTCGTAACCATAAAATCAAATCTGTTTTTATTTCATTGTACTCACCACATTGTAACCCGTCTGAACGGATTATGAAAGAAATCAATAAGCTTTGCAGACTTTATTGTCACAGAAAGCATCAGCATTGGGACAGATATTTACACTTATTTCAAAACGTGCTGAATGAAATGCCTCATGACTCCACTGCTTTACCACCTGTTCTTGTACTGAAGAATAAAGAACCACCAAAGAGAATCAGAGAGCTTGTACCTTTTCCGAATACACGTAAACTTAGACACAAAGACATAATTGATTTGGCTATTAAAAATATAAATTCTGCTGCAGACAAAAGAAAAAAATTACATGGTAAAGCAAATGCAAAGAAATTATATATTGGTCAGAAAGTTCTCATTAAAGCTCATCCATTGTCACATAAGAAGAAACACTTGAGTCACAAATTCTTTCTAGTTTACAATGGACCTTACAGATTCCGACGTATACCACATGATAATTGCGTTGAAGTTGAAACTCTGCATACTAGGAAGAGTAAAGGTTTACACCACATTTCACATGTAAAACCGTTTATTGAAAGATAATCTGCTTTTTAACTTTGTCTTTGCCATAAAACATTTCACTTCACATTTCTAGTATGCTTTGTCACACTGAGAAACTGTTAACATGCAACAATGTTTGAAGTTTACTATCCAGTCTAGAACCTACGGAACATATTTAGACAGTATTTACGAGTGCATTGTTATAGTGAACAGACATCACTGTGTTATTGCGTGTGTACATTCTTGCTTGTTAGTTGCACGATTACGTAACGACTATAAGGCTCACGTACTTAGAACATTTACCAGTATTGCTAATGAGATTTTAATGCAACATTTTGGTTTACTTGAAAATACATTCTGGATTTAAAGTACTTTCTGTGAGATACCAGATGATACAGTGGTTAGTTTATGTGACAGCTACACGATTTTATCATGACGCTACTAATGAGTGACAATTTACAATGTTGCTTTTGCAGTTTATCTATTTTATATCTGCACAGTTTTTCTGAATTTTTCTGGAAAGTAAAACATGTTTTAGTAGTAACATTTGTGGTATAGCTACAATGACACAGCCTTTTCTGTAGCACAACAATACGTACAGTACAGTACTTACTTCATCACGGCAATAAGCGTAATAACTAAGATATCTATACGCAAAGCATTTCAATTTCGTTTATCATGAGGTAAGTACATTGACTTCTGCAGAACTTAGCTTTCGGAGGACAATAACTACGACACTTCCACAGAGATTGTCTTACAGCAAGACGCACATTTAGCGCTACAGGACACGCATTAAACTATTTATTTTTCAACATATTTGAATTACAAAGAAAGTTTTCCGTGATACATTTCATTCCATTGCTGTAATCTGTAACACCTGAGGATATAATTACATTATTCCTCAAGGGGGTACACGCTTACTTTGTGTACCATGTGTTTGGCAAACACAAGGAGCCCTAGCTAATATGGTATTTGCTTATACAACTTTACACATCGGTACCATATTTCTCTAACACAGAATTACACAGCTATCTGATCATTTAACTAAGAGAGACAAATATTTATTTTACTACTTCAGTGACAGATGTTTACGTAATTACACAGTTGGATAACTTCACACTTATGAAATTGTATTTTGTCTGTACTGTGTGAACCCTTCATATTTTTTTCGGAACCATTGTGATGCTATTAGAGCTTTGAATGATGTATTTGGTATGGGATCATGATTTTTAAAGTACGTTTGAGGCAGATGACACTTTTGACATGAGCAGAGAATTTTTTTTTATGGTTTTGAAATTATTGGAGGAAGCTACGACGATTTTGAGATTTGACTGAGGTGTTATGATATTATTACGATAACTATGGGTATTATGCTGTTGCGGTATGTTTATGATCAATAGGCTGATGCTGTGTGAGGAATTTGATTGTGCTATGTATTTCTTATGATTAAATATTGAAGAAGTGTCGACAAATATGTATATGTGTAATAAAGCAAGGAATAATGAGCAGTGGTTAGGGACTCTGGTTTGTGCAAAAGGTTGTTGGAAACCAAGAATCGTACTTTATAAGAGTTATGAAATGTATGTAAATGCGTGAATGTATTACAATGCCGATGAAAATTTTTTTGGACACAATTATGTTTAAATGATTTTATTTCTACAGATTTGTAACGCAAATTCTTGACCTGTGAATTTTTTTTTATATGAGACTGCCACTGTAGCGGAAACTGGTGTCGTAAATATTTCGATAAGACAGTTAAGTGACCACCTGCATGTAATACGTCGTGGGCACCCAGCTGTGCGACAACCACCTGACAAAAGAAAGCCATTAGTGTGTGCCTTTCAGAGGCACAGGTGGAGAAAAAAATAAAGAGGCCATTATCCTCGCTATTGACATTCCTTTGTAGAAAGCATTGCAAAAACGACACGCTCATTACTTGGAAAGATATTTTCTTACATCTTCATACCTGACAATGACAAGCGTCTTCTACGAGAGTTGAGAGAATTTGTACTAACTTATGAAATGTCACATGACTATTGAATGATATTTTTATGCTTTGTCCATAGTTGCTTATTTCATTTGATATCTGTTTTCCAGTTGTGTTTCAGCATTGGTTTTATAAAATTAAATGCATTTGCTAATGTGAACACTTTCTGTCGACAGATCTATTAAATAATTATTTTATGATCCACATTCTGCGAAAAAGGAGCTCTTGGAACGGAAAGAGCAATAAGAAGCGACTAATAACAGTAACTGTATATATAATTTTCTTTTCAAGTACTTGGTAATTTGTTGTAGCATTAGTTTTTGTGGTGCACCACTTTAATTGCATAGACATTAAGATGAGAATAGACATTGTCCTTATCTGCATTGTTGTCTTTAGTGTGCTATTTTTTCTGCTTGTGGGTTTGTCATGTTTAGGTATAAGTTACAGCATTTGCTGCGGCTGTTTGCCATTCATAGTGCTACTGAATGTCACTTTGTATTACTAGGTTAAGCCAATTTTATTACTGATTTATTTTTCTTGTTTGCTGCGCATTGCCTTATATTAGTTGTAATATTGCTGCCTTTTTTTGCCAATTTCCATTTTTTTTATCATTGCTTTTTGTGTAAATTGTTTTGTGCTGCTGCATTGCCTCATCCCTTAGTTAAGCATCTGAGCTCAGTAGATTTAAGTTAGCTTAAGAGGGGGTAGCCTATATAAGAGAATGAGTTGCGATGGATTTGAAGAAATGCACTGAGAGGTTATATGAGAAAAGTACAGAAAGCAGGTATAGATAGGACTTTTTGGAAATAATGAAGAACGAAGGGAGATCTCCGAGATGTAAAGAAAGTTATGTTTGCAAAATACTGCAGTAAAACAAACCCTGCCCTTTCCTTGTGTTATCCCACTATGTGTTTGTGTACCCTTGTGTATTTATGTTCTTCCTGTCTTTATATGTTTATCTCATAAGACTTATGTTGCAGAATTGTTCTGATACTAAGCTACATTCACTATGATGAGGAATACTGTTATCCTCAAATATATTTTGCATTAATAACATGTTATTTACTTAGTAAAGATGTTTACACATTATTTACTCTGTTTTGTTATAATGCTCATGTGTGAAGTTGATGTTTCAAAAGTTATTCTGATCTTTTATGTATGTACTTATGTCGTAATTTTTGTAACACTGATGTATTTGCTATTTCGATTCTTTTGTAAAGCCTATACTACTGCAAATGTTATCTGTATTGTTATGTTATTTAAAGATGTATTTTGTACCTTTGTTATTGCATTCTTATGTTATAAAATTGTAATTGACACCAGTTCATCAAATTAAGTAACTTGTAAATTACATTTCACTGCACACATTTCTGTTGGTCATAGTATATGGACAATATGTGGGAAGTTGGGACTGATAGTGTTTGCACGTGTGTTACTAATTCAGTAAGGGACTGGACAACAGCATTGCTCGTCCTAAAGACATTTCAAACAAATTCTTTGTGAGTGGACAAGTGGTGGTTTATGGACTTGCTATATTCTCCGCAAGACTCTTCGGTGGTGATTGTGCACCTGCACAGTCGCAACAGATGGCTGCTGGCTATCTCTACAAGGACTGAAGTGGGTCTACACCTTTGATGACTCACCAATACCATTATTTCTACAAGGACTGCAGTGGGTCTGCATCTCTGGTGGCCCACCAATACCATAATCTCAACCAGGACTACAGTGGGTCTGCTCTGTGATGACCTACCTACCAGTATTCTTCAAAACTTCGACTGACTCTGCTGTGGGTTTGCTCTGTTGTGGCCCATTACCTGTCTGCATGTCAAGAGTCAGCACTGTCTTTCCGTTGGAAGGACAACACTACTTCTTCAAGACTGCATGGAAATCCACTACTTCCGTATGCATTTTCTTTTACTACTCAGAGAAAAACACTGCAATTTTACTTTGATGAATGATCAGGACTGTCTTTATGGACTGTGAGAAAATTTTAGCTTTTGACCAACAGTGTATCAATAAGTGTGTGCATTTCATTTCTTTGTCATTGTAATTATGAAAAAAATTTTCAAATCTGTACTGGCCACTGCCCAAAACAATTTGTAAATTTTTTTGTGGGGAGCATGGGGGCTATGTAAGTAGGCTGTTTAGGTTTTTTTATTGGTAACGCCGCCGCCACATAGCGCTATGTATAAAAATCACTGGCTGTGCCATATGCAGTCTGTGGCTCGTTTGCATTGTTGTCTGCCATTGAACTGTTGGGCAGCGGCAGCTGGATGCTAACAGCGCGTAGCGTTGCGCAGTTGGAGGTGAGCCGCCAGCAGTGGTGGACGTGGGGAGAGAGATGGTGGAGTTTTGAAATTTGTAAGAATTGGTGTCATGAACTGATATATATATTGTGACTATAAAGGTAAATACATTGTTTGTTCTCTATTAAAATCTTTCATTTACTAACTGTGCCTATCATTTGTTAGTGACTTCCGTAGTTTGAAACTTTTAGTTAGCTGGCAGTAGTGGCGCTCGCTGCATTGCAGTAGTTCGAGTAACGAAGATTTTTGTGAGGTAAGTGATTTGTGAAACGTATAGGTTAATGTTAGTCAGGGCCATTCTTTCGTAGGGATTTTTGGAAGTCAGATTGCGTTGCGCCAAAAATATTGTGTGTCAGTTTAAGCACAGTCGTGTATAATTTTTCAAAGGGGACGTTTCACAGTGACTGAATAGAACTAACTGGTTTCCAGAGAAGACACATTGCGCCGACTTTCGTAGTGTGTGTAGATACGTTCACTGCAGTACAGACACAAAGATAAATGTGGCAAGAGATGAAACGAAATGTAACTACACTCCTGGAAATGGAAAAAAGAACACATTGACACCGGTGTGTCAGACCCACCATACTTGCTCCGGACACTGCGAGAGGGCTGTACAAGCAATGATCACACGCACGGCACAGCGGACTCACCAGGAACCGCGGTGTTGGCCGTCGAATGGCGCTAGCTGCGCAGTATTTGTGCACCGCCGCCGTCAGTGTCAGCCAATTTGCCGTGGCATACGGAGCTCCATCGCAGTCTTTAACACTGGTAGCATGCCGCGACAGCGTGGACGTGAACCATATGTGCAGTTGACGGACTTTGAGCGAGGGTGTATAGTGGGCATGCGGGAGGCCGGGTGGACGTACCGCCGAATTGCTCAACACGTGGGGCGTGAGGTCTCCACAGTACAACGATGTTGTCGCCAGTGGTCGGCGGAAGGTGCACGTGCCCGTCGACCTGGGACCGGACCGCAGCGACGCACGGATGCACGCCAAGACCGTGGGATCCTACGCAGTTCCGTAGGGGACCGCACCGCCACTTCCCAGCAAATTAGGGACGCTGTTGCTCCTGGGGTATCGGCGAGGACCATTCGCAACCGTCTCCATGAAGCTGGGATACGGTCCCGCACACCGTTAGGCCGCCTTCCGCTCACGCCCCAACATCGTGCAGCCCGCCTCCAGTGGTGTCGCGACAGGCGTGAATGGAGGGACGAATGGAGACGTGTCGTCTTCAGCGATGAGAGTCGCTTCTGCCTTGGTGCCAATGATGGTCGTATGCGTGTTTGACGCCGTGTAGGTGAGCGCCACAATCAGGACTGCATACGACCGAGGCACACAGGGCCAACACCCGGCATCATGGTGTGGGGAGCGATCTCCTACACTGGCCGTACACCTCTGGTGATCGTCGAGGGGACACTGAATAGTGTACGGTACATCCAAACCGTCATCGAACCCATCGTTCTACCATTCCTACACCGGCAAGGGAACTTGCTGTTCCAACAGGACAATGCATGTCCGCATGTATCCCGTGCCACCCAACGTGCTCTAGAAGGTGTAAGTCAACTACCCTGGCCAGCAAGATCTCCGGATCTGTCCCCCATTGAGCATGTTTGGGACTGGATGAAGCGTCGTCTCACGCGGTCTGCACGTCCAGCACGAACGCTGGTCCAACTGAGGCGCCAGGTGGAAATGGCATAGCAAGTCGTTCCACAGGACTACATCCAGCATCTCTACGATCGTCTCCATGGGAGAATAGCAGCCTGCATTGCTGCGAAAGGTGGATATACACTGTACTAGTGCCGACATTGTGCATGCTCTGTTGCCTGTGTCTATGTGCATGTTTTTCTGTCAGTGTGATCATGTGATGTATCTGACCCCAGGAATGTGTCAATAAAGTTTACCCTTCCTGGGACAATGAATTCACGGTGTTCTTATTTCAATTTCCAGGAGTGTATATTGTGACGAGTCACCGGAGGCCAAGTGATCATTATACTGAAATACTCAAAAAACAACCCTTAACAACCTGCGATATTTTTATAAAAAGACATAAAACACTGAAGTTTTGTTTATTAAGACAACGACCGGTTTCACGCTAACTTTGGTGCACCCTCACGTGCTATCAACTGTGTCTTCAACATTTCTTTAATGTATTCTGAAGCACCCATGGGCTAGGAGGAGGAGGAGGAGATTAGTGTTTAACGTCCCGTCGACAACGAGGTCATTAGAGACTGAGCGCAAGCTCGGGTGAGGGAAGGATGGGGAAGGAAATCGGCGTGCCCTTTCAAAGGAACCATCCCGGCATTTGCCTGAAGCGATTTAGGGAAATCATGGAAAACCTAAATCAGGATGGCCGGAGACGGGATTGCACCGTCGTCCTCTCGAATGCAAGTCCGTTGTGCTAACCACTGCGCCACCTCGCTCGGTCATGGGCTAGGGGTAGTGTCTTTCATTAATAATCAAAATGTCCTTGGTCCTGGGTTCGAAGCGCGCAATCGATTCAATTTTGATTAATAATCAGCATTGGCTGCGAAGGCTTACGCCATGAGAAGTCACCCTCATTCTACCAACGGCCTTGTCAAAGAGGACGGAGGAGCGGACAGAGGTTTAAGTCACTTTCGTGTCCTTGGGGTGGGAAACTGCCCCTAAAGGAGGGAGAATCAGCAATGATCAACGGCATGAAGTTGCAGACGGCAATGGAAACCACTACATTAAAGACACATGATGTGTATCCACAGGACATGTGCCCTGTAATTGAAGAAGTGTCATGATGATCTCTCCTTGGCAAAAGATTCCAGAATAGTCTCCCATTCGTATCTCTGGGAGGGGAACGCCAAAACGAATGTGACCATGAGAACAAGATTGAATAAACAACGAAAGGATAAAGTTCCACGAGTCGGGGCGTGGAATTTCAGAAGCTTGAACGCGGCTGGGAAGCTAGAAAATCTGAAAAGAGAAATTCTAAGACTCCGACTGGATACAGTAGGGGTCAGTGAAGTGAAATGGAAGGAAAACAATGATTTGTGGGCAGATGAGTATAGCGTAATATCAACAGCAGCAGAAAACGGTACAACGAACGCAGAATTCGTTATGAACAGGACGGTAGGGCAGAGAGGGTGTTAGTGTGCACAGTTCAGTGATGGAGTTGTTCTTATCCGAATCGAGAGGAAACCAACACCGACAACAATAGTTCAGATAGACATGCCAAAGTCGCAAGCCGAAGATGAAGAGATACAGAAAGTACATGAGGATATTGAAAGGGTAATAAAGTGCTTAAGGAGAGAAGAAAATCTAATAGTCATGGAGGACTGGAATTCAGTTGTAGGGGAAGGAAACAGAAAAAATTACAGGAGAATACGGGCTTGGAACAAGGAATGGAGAGAAGAAAGACTAACTGAGTTCTGTAAGGAATTTCAGGTAATAAGAGGGATTACTTTGTTCAATCACAGGAGGAGGAGATACACTTGTAGAAGGTCGAGTGATTTCAGTTAGAGCATGCGAAATAAGATACTAAATTCTAAGGAATATCCAGGAGCAGATACAGACTCAGATCAGAATGTAGTAGTGATGAAAAGTAGGCTGAAGTTTGAGAGATTAGTCAAGAAGAATCAATACGCAAAAAAGTGGATTACAGAAGTACTAAAGAAGTTCTATAAGGCTTTGGATACAGCAATAAGGAATAGCTCAGTAGGCAGTGCAGTTGAAGATGAACGGACATCTCTAAAAATTGCAGTCACAGAAGTTGGGAAAAAATATAGACAAAGGAGGCATCTGCGAAGAAACCATGGGTAACAGAAGAGATACTTCAGTTGATCAATGAAAGAAAGAAGTACAAAAATAATCAGAAAAATTCAGGCATACAGAAATACAAATCACTGAGGAATGAAATAAATAAGAAGTCCAGTGAAGTTAAGAAGAAATGGCCGCATAAAAAATGTGAAGAAATTGAAAAAGAAATGATTGTCGGAAGGACTGACTCAGCATACAGGAAAATTAAAATAACCTTCGGTATAATTAAAAGCAAGGGTGTTAGCACTATGAGTGTGACGGGAATTCATTGTTACACGGCGCAGAGAGAGCTGAGAGATGGAAAGAGGTCATTGAAGGCCTCTTTGGGGGGAAGATTTGTCTGATGTGACAGAAGAAGAAACACGAGTCCATTTAGAACAGATAGGGGATCCAGTATTAGAATCTGAATTTAAGAGGTCAAATAAGGCAGAAGGGATAAATAACATTCCATCAGAATTTCTAAAATCATTGGGGGGGGGGGGCGGGAGTGTCAACAAAATGACTATTCATGTTGATGTGTAGAATGTATGAGTCTTTCGAAAAAGTATCATCCACACAATTCAGAAGACATAAAGAGCTGAGAAGTGCGGGAATTACGGCACAATTAGTATAACAGCTCATTCACCCAAGTTACCGACAAGAATAATGTACAGAAGAATGGAAAAGAAAATTGAGGATGTGTTAGATGACGATCAGTTTGGCCTTCGAAAGATAAAAACACGAGAGAAGCAATTCTGACGTCGCGGTTGGAAGGAAGACTAAAGAAAAATCAAGAGACGTTCATGGGATTTGTCGACCTGGAAAAAGTGTTCGACAATGTAAAATGGTGAAAAATATTCGAAATTCTGGGAAAAATAGGGGTAAACTATACGGAGAGACGGATAATATAGAATATGTACAAGACTCAAGAGGGAATAATACGACTGGACGACCAAGGACGAAGTGCTTGTGTTAAAAAGGGTCTAAGGCAGCGATGCAATCTTTCGTCCCTACTGTTGAATTGTACATCGATGAATAAATGATGGAAATAACAGAAAACTTCAGGAGAGGAATTAAAAAGGAAGGTGAAAGGATATCAGTGATACGATTTGCTTATGACACTACTATCCTGAGTGAAAGCGAAGAAGAATTACGTAATCTGCTGAGAGAAATGAACAGTCTAATGAGCACAAAATATGGATGGAGAGTAAACCGAAGAAAGATGAAAGTAATGAGAAGTAGCAGAAACGAGAACAGCGAGAAACTTAACATGAGAATTGATGGTCGGGAATTAGATGAAGTTAGGGAATTCCGCTAACTAGGCAGCAAAATAAACAATGACGGACGGAGAACTATCACTGTAAAAAAGGGCAATCTTGGCCAGGAGAAGCCTACTAGTATCAAACATTGGCCTTACTTTGAGGAAAATATTCCTGAGAATGTACGTTTGGAAAAATTGGTAATTTGTGGTAAGATCCTATGGGACCAAACTGCTGAGGTCATCGGCCCTCAAGCTTACACACTACTTAATCTAAATTAAACTAAGTTACGCTAAGGACAACATACATACCCATGCCCGAGGGAGGACTCTCGAGGGGGGGAGGGGGGGGGGGGAGCCGCGCGACCCGTGACAAGGCGCCCAAGACCTCACGGCCATGTGCGTTTGGAGCACACATTGTATGGTAGTCAAACATGGACTGTGGAAAAACCGAAACTGAAGAGAAACGAAGAGTTTGACATGAAGTGATAGAAACGAATGCTGAAAATTAGACGGACTGATAAGGTAAGGAATGGGGAGGTTCTGTGCAGAATCGGAGAGAGAAGGAATATGTGGAAAACACTGACAAGAAGAAGGGACAGGATGATAGGACATCTGTTAAGACATCAAGGAATGACTTCCATGGTACTAGAGGAAGCTGTAGATGGAAGAAACTGTAGCAGAAGATGAATGGAATACATCAACCAAATAACTGAGTACATAGGTTGCAAGTGTTACTCGGAGATGAAAGCGTTAAACACAGGAAAGGAATTCGTGGCGGACGGCATCAAACCAAAAGACTGATGGTTCAAATGGCTCTGAGCACTATGGGACTTAACATCTGAGGTCATCAGTCCCCTATAACTTAGAACTACTTAAACCTAACTAACCTAAGGATATCACATACATCCATGCCCGAGGCAGGATTCGAACCTGCGACCGTAGCGGTCCCGCGGAACCAGACTGAAGCGCCTAGAACCGCTCGTCCACACCGGCCTGCAGAAGACTGATGACTCAAAAAAAAATCTTAAAGCCTCTTCCCGTCCTTTATGTCACTGATAAATTAAAACCCGCTAGAAGCGTTTGTCAAATAGATAAAAAGGGGGTTTTTCCCATACGTCAGCTGGTTGTGATGCGGGCACGACCATAAGGAACACTGAAGTTTTGTTAATGTGTAATTTAACTACACTATCTCACGCATACAGAGAATGCTTCTCATCTTGCGTTAACGACTGTCAGTTAAACACACGTTTTTGTATTATGTAATCTATGACTGTAATTAAGATTTTTGTGTATTAATGGGTGAACTGAACAATTTTTTTCGTAACAAAACACATAGCCCATTAATCAATATCTGAACAGCTGTGCATATACTTGTATTTTCAGTGCAATAGTAATATGAAAGGGGTTGAGAAATCAAACGAAACTCAATTATTGTGTAACGATGAACTGAAGACCATGCAACTCTTATACCAAAATACTCATAAAATGTCTCTGTACAACCTCCGAAAGTTTGTCGATGTATAATGTAACTACAGTATCACAAACATACGGAGAAGGCGTTTCAGTCTATGTTTGCAAGTGTCATTTAGTTATGTTATAAGAATATTCGGTATATTATAAGAATTGTGTACACTTTGTACTCTCACCCTGAGTAGATAACTATTTCTAAATATTTAAACGTGTTTTTCTTCCACAAGTTAGGGAATCCCTGCTATGAAGACCTGTCTAGGTTACGGTGGGAGCGCACTGCGTCAGTCCGGAACAGGTAGTGCTCAAAGATAGGCATGGGAAGCCAGCTGTTGTGTGCGAGGCCGAGCAGCGAACGGCAGAATTTGAGCAGTAAAAGTAGGAGGTAAACCTGTTGAAACCGACATTCAACGTTCTCGGAAGGACCAGTTCTGACGAGAGCAGGCTTTTGGAAGAGTCGCTACCTGTTTTGGCTGCCTAAAGAAAGAACATTTCCTTCTTTTTTATTAGTGTGAGACATGAGGCTGTGTTTTCCGCAGTGATTGTAAATATTACGAGTCCTACTTATTTAAGCCCTGTACAATACAGGGCGCCTCAAACATTTTGGGTCAAACTAAAACTGGTGATAGTTGGTCCACAATCGATTATATTGAGACAGGGAACGAACGGTCGGAAATATACATTTATTGTGTTGTGGACATACACAGCCCACACCGCACAAGAACAACATAGTTCATAGTAATTTTTCGCTGCGCCGATCGCCAGTCTCAGTGTATGTTTTGCAATGGTGCATGCAGTTCCGCCGCACGCTCGCAAAGACCCCTGGTGTATGTTGCACACTGGAACAGTCAGCGGATGATAAACAGCGTACACCCCCCCCCCCCCCCACTAAACATACTATACACAACTTTTCTCATAGCTTGTGTGTCGTGTGACCACCAAGTGCATCGAACCGGCGCATTAACCTGTACCACACGCACGCCACTATCCCTAGAGTCAGTTGTCCAGTGCATCAGACAGCTTGTGATGTGTCCATGGTGAGGTGTGCTACTGTGTACACTTCATGACGCATAGTCAAAGATGGAACGTTACTCGTCAGGAGAGTGAGCACAGATGCACTAAACGTGCGATGCGGCAGGATGTGGTGCCCGTAAAGCAGCACGAATGTATAGTGAACGCTTTCCCTCATCAGGCGTCATTCCAATTCATGGTTCAGATGTCTCTGAGCACTATGAGACTTAACATCTGAGGTCATCAGTCCCCTAGACTTAGAACTACTTAAAACTAACTAACCTAAGGACATTACACACATCCATGCCCGAGGCAGGATTCGAACCTGCCACCGTAGCAGCAGCGCGGTTCCGGACTGAGGCGCCTAAACATGCTAACACCTTGGAGACTGTACCCTAGTTTTCTGTCCACGAAAGGATGTGGTTTCAACGCAACTGGCCACCAGCTCACTTCGATGATAATGTCCACGAGCAACTGAAAAACACGTACCCTCATCGTTGGATTGGAAGGGCAGGCTAGCACGATCGGCGGATCTCACACCTCCGGACCTTTTCCTCTGGAGTTACGTTAAGGCGTTTGTGCGTGAAATCCCCGTAAAAACGGATGAAGACTTGCTTGCTCGGGTCCAAGCTGCCTGTCTCTTGGTACAACAGACACCAGGGATCTTTGAGAAAGTGTGGCAGAACTTCATGCACCGTTGCCCTGCATGCATTGAGACTGGCAGTAGTCACTTTGAAAAGTTACTACGAGCTACGTTGTTGTTTTGCGGTGTACACTGTGAATGTCCATAACACAATAAATATGCCTTTCCGACCACTGGATCCCTACATCAATGTAATCGGTTGTAGACCCGCTATCGCCTGTTTCAATTTGACCCAAGGTTTGAGACACTCTGTATATTAAAGCTATTTGGAGGGTATTGTTAGTTCTTCAGAGTTTTATGGTGTGTGAAATACTGTGTATTTTTAAAACTAATTACATAACGTCTGAAAGGTTAAGCCATACCTCGTCGGTTGTGCATCATTTTGTACATTGAAACGGACTTAATTTGATTTTGCTTACTGATTATTGGTGTGTAGTAGTGTAATAAATTAACACGTGGACCATTAAATACAGATTGACAAGATTTTCTCTATGGCAAAAATTTTAAATCTGAATAGAATATTTGTGCCTAGGTGCATGACAATATTGTAGCTTGGAACAGTTTTTCGCATTTGGAAACACCTTACTAACACGGATTAATTTTTGTAATTTCAGAAAAAGACAGCAGCACACATAAAGTAAATGGCATCATTTCAAAATGGAATAAGAAACTGTATTAAACTTCTATTATAGAACTGACTAAACTCGAAAATGTGAAAAGTGTTGCAACGTACAACACTCTTCAAAAATGGTTCAAATGGCTGTGAGCGCTATGGTACTTAACACCTATGGTCATCAGTCCCCTAGATCTTAGAACTACTTAAACCTAACTAACCTAAGGACATCACACAACACCCAGTCATCATCGAGGCAGAGAAATCAACAATACTCTTCCCTATAATTATTAAATGTGGAAAGATATCTTTAGAGTACTGAGAAGATAGGATTTTCAGGTGGAATGTACTGAATTCTGTCCCAGATGGTATGTGGTACACTGCACAGTAACTATGTAAATGCCTGAGTGAAGTAATTTGCGGGCAAGGAACGTTTAAAAGAGTTAAGTGCTTGGATAAACGGAAATTACGTTCAGTGTGTTTCAAATCGCCTAATTGTTATCCCCATTCCTTAATGTGATGTACTATTGACAGCCTACAGTATGTTCACACTGAAACTTTGTAATATAACGTACATTGCGTATAGTTAAAGAATTAATGGGTGCGTGATAATTAGTTTCGTTATTAATTAATAGAGTATTAAATCTCTTTTGAGATAGGTACAGAAACTGAGGAACACGTAAATGCCACGTTTGACGAAATAACAAGTGCAATATTGAAACGTTACTGCACTACACGCACTTACTGAATGCCAAAAACTTTTGTGCATAAATAAATTATTATCAGATTTACTAACATCTACTAAGTGGGATAGTACATGACAACTAATAAAAGAAAAATTCGTTAAAAGTATAAGTACTACACATGTTTGCGACTGAAAAAATGAACACATTAGCATTTCGCAAAAGATAAGCTTACAGCAAATCGGTAGAAGTAGAACACTCGTACAGATAGGAGAGTACACACAAGATGGGGTGGTTAGAAAACTGGTTAGTTGCTGGTGATTCTTCCAGGTTGTATTCTCATGCTACGTGAAACGTTTTTGATCCTGACATCTTGTCCTGAGCAGCGCTGGACATTTTCAGAGGTGCTCCTGGTTTATCTTAGTCTTGCCGACCGACGAATCGGACGCCGGGGAGCAACATAAATACCATGAAAAGCGGACGTGGTAAGAAATTTACTCACTATCCGCAGAGATAATCATTGTCAATGACAAAATGTATTTATCGATTCTGTGTAGCTACTGTCCATATACCGAGCGAGGTGGCGCAGTGGTTAGCCCACTGAACTCGCATTCGAGAGGACGACGGTTCAAACACGCGTCCGGCCATTCTGATATAGGTTTTCTGTGATTTCCATAAGTCGCTCCAGGCAAATTCCGAGATGGTTCCTTTGAAAGGGCACGGCCGACTTCCTTCCCCGTCCTGCGCTAATCCGATGAGACCGATGATCTCGCTGTTAGGTCTCTTCCCCTAAACAAAGTTAAAGACAAACACTATTTATCGATTCCGTGTAGCTACTGTCCACATATCACTAAGTCTCATTGCTTGTTCTTTTTTGTTAAAACTGTCTCCATGTTTATACATTTCGATGGTATCTATATAGAGCCGTGGTTCAACAGTTCGAAACTGTAGTTAAAATTTTTGTTTCGGGAACATCACTTCATTGTTTCCTGAGTGAAGCGCGTGATGTGCTACAAATTTCTCTGACTAATAAAGAGGATTGTGGTCCTTCAGTCGTGTATTCACGCTTCTCTCTGTAGTTTCAATGTAGATATTATCACATGGCCATGGCGTTTTATATAGCTCACATACCGACAGAACTGAGTGCTCGGAGTATTTTCGCTCGTTCTATGATTACAAAACCGGCTGTTCAGTGTAAATTAACTAGGTAATCGTCATGTCGTTTGATACAAGGAAAACAAAGCAATGAGCTAGGCACGGCAGGTTTGAAATTTTCTCCAGCACGGGAAAGTAGACAGCGGTGATGCAACGTGTGCCAAACACACGTGACGCAACTCATGTTTTAGAGCGCTTTGCTACGTAAACCCGAGGCGCACCCAGCTTTCGCTCCAAACTCGTGCTCTTACGGGTTCTTCTGTTGCCTGAACCTCCTTTCTTCACAATTTTCAACGCGGTTATCCTACATAGTGGGTGTGCGTTGAACTCGATTTTGTCCCTTACTCAGACGTAATGCGCTCGTTAATACAGGCAAATATTACGACAATGGCGTCTGCATTTGTTATCATTCGGTAAGATGTCGGTGGAACGAACATTTAATCTTCATTCCGTGTAAACCGTGCAACACAACATTACACATGCACACACACACACAGCCCCATCAGTCAAACAAATCAATAACAGCTTGCACTGTATGTGCTTGAGAATTGTCCTGCACGTAACATTCCGCCAGTGCGGACGGTATTGGCTTCGTGATACATTACCCGTGTTAAAATAGACCGTTTACCAGTTGCGGAAAAGGTCGATATCGTGTTGATGTATGGCTATTGTGATCAAAATGCCCAAAGGGCGTGTCATATGTAGGCTGCTCGGTATCCTGGACGACGTCATCCAAGTGCCTGACCGGTCGCCGGATAGTTACGTTATTTAAGGAACAGCAAGTGTTCAGCCACATGTGAAACGTCAACCACGACCTGCAACAAATGATGATGCCCAAGTTGGTGTTTTTGCTGCTGTCGCGGCTGATCCGCACATCAGTAGCAGACAAACTTAGCGAGAATCGGGAATCTCAAAAACGTCGGTGTTCAGAATGCTACATCAACATCGATTGCACCCGTACCATATTTCTATGCACCAGGAATTGCATAGCGACGAGTTTGAACGTCATGTACAGTTCTGCCACTGGGAACAAAGAGAAGTTACGGGACGATGGCAGATTTTTTGCACGCGTTCTATTTAGCGACGAAGCGTCATTCACCAACAGCCGAAACGTAAACCGGCATAATAAGCATTATTGGGCAACGGAAAATCCACGATGGCTGCGACAAGTGGAATATCAGCGAGTTGATGTATGGTGCGGCATTATAGGAGGAAGGATAATTTGCCCCCATTTTATCCATGGCAATCTAAATGGTGCAATGTATGCTGATATCCTACGTAATTTTCTACCGATGTTACTACAAGATGTTTCACTGCATGACAGAATGGCGATGTACTTCCAACATGATGGATGTCCGGCGCATAGCTCTTGTGTGGTTGAAGCGGTACCGAATAGCATATTTCATGACAGGTGGAGTGGTCGTCAAAGCAGAATATCATGCCCTGCACGTTCACCGGATCTGACGTCCCCGGATGTGTCAGCGCATTGTCAATGAATGTGCGAACATCACGGAAGGCGAACTACTCGCTGTTGAGAGTAATGTCGTTACACTTATTGCCAAATGCATAGAGGTTGGCGGACATCATTTTGAGCATTCATTACATTAATGTGGTATTTATAGGTAAGCACGCTGTAACAGCATGCGTTCTCAGATATGATAAGTTCACAAAGGTACATGTGTCATATTGCAACAACCGAAATAAAATGTTCAAACGTACCTACGGTCTGTATTTTAATTTAAAAAACCTACATGTTACCAACGATTCGTCCAAAATTGTGAGCCATATGTTTGCGACTACTACAGCGCCATCTATCACAAAGCGAAAAAAGTGGTTCAACTTAAACATTCGTATTTCTTAACGTACTACACGAATATGTAATAAAAAATGGGGGTTCCTATTTTTAAAAAACGCAGTTGATATCCGTTTGACCTATGGCACCGCCATCTAGGAGGCCAACCATAGCGCCATCTGGTTTCCTCCTTCAAGCTAGACAAGTTCCGTTCTTTGTAGTTTTTTCGTTTGACGCTTATTTCGTGAGATATTTGGCCCGGTCACCATCAATGGACCACCCTGTATACTCTCCAGTGAGATAGTGTGACCACCGTCTACGTTCGACGTCAGCGTGCAATAACCACTCACGATGGTAGGTGGTGGCATTAACAGTGGAGGGTCTCAAAAAACTGCGCCGAAGCAACCGTGGTATCATGGGCCACAGGTGACAGGAGTGAATGACGGCTGCGGAGCTGTGTACGGGCCAAGAGACGTGCAACATTCCAACAACTGACCGCCCAGATGAACCAAAGGGTTACGAACAATATCTCCTCAACGACCGTTCAGCGAACATTGCTGCATATGAGACTCCGCAGTAGGCTCTTGGTAAATGTAACCATGTTAACTTCTGTTCATCAGCGATTTGCACGCCAATACCGCAGCAGGACTTCGATTGAGTGGCGATAGGCGGCCTTTTCAGAAGAATCACGTTCTATGCACTACCGGACAGAAGCCCGTTGGCGTGTATGACCCTGCAAGAACCATCAGAAAGGCCCGGGTACAAGGAGGAGTATCAAGGCCTGGGGAATATGTTTGTGGCATTCCGTGGCTGATCTCGTCATTCGGAAATGTACAATGGATCAACACAGGTATGCGTCTATCCTCGGGGACCAGTTCGTAGTAATAGACGGCAAATCATCGAGTAAAACTGAAGTGATATCAGGTGTTCCCGAGGTGGTGGTGGTGGTTAGTGTTTAACGTCCCGTCGACAGCGAGGTCATTAGAGACGGAGCGCAAGCTCGGGGTAGGGAAGGATTGGGAAGGAAATCGGCCGTGCCCTTTCAAGGGAACCATCCCGGCATTTGCCTCAAACTATTTAGGGAAATCACGGAAAACCTAAATCAGGATGGCCGGAGATGGGATTGAACCGTCGTCCTCCCGAATGCGAGTCCAGTGTTGTTCCCCAGGGAAGCGTCCTGGGACCTCTGCTGTTCCTCATCTATATAAATGACCTGGGTGACAATCTGAGAAGTTCTCTTAGGTTGTTCGCAGATGATGCTGTAATTTACCGTCTAGTAAGGTCATCCGAAGACCAGTATCAGTTGCAAAGCGATTTAGAAAAGATTGATGTATGGTGTGGCAGGTGGCAGTTGACGCTAAATAACGAAACGTGTGAGGTGATCCACATGAGTTCCAAAAGAAATCCGTTGGAATTCGATTACTCGATAAATAGTATAATTCTCAAGGCTGTCAATTCAACTAAGTACCTGGGTGTTAAAATTACGAATAACTTCAGTTGGAACGACCATGTAGATAATGTCGTGGGGAAGGCGAGCCAAAGGTTGCTTTTCATTGGCACGACACTTAGAAGATGCAACAAGTCCACTAAAGAGACAACTTACACTACACTCGTTCGTCCTCTGTTAGAATATTGCTGCGCGGTGTGGGATCCTTACCAGATGGGATTGATGGAGGACATCGAAACGGTGCAAAAAAGAGCAGCTCGTTCTGTATTATCACGTAATAGGGGAGAGAGTGTGGCAGATATGACTCGCGAATGGGATGGAAATCATTACAGCAAAGACGTTTTTCTTTGCGGCTATGTCTTTTTACGAAATTTCAGTCACCAACGTTCTCTTCCGAATGCGAAAATATTTTGTTGAGCCCAACCTACATAGGTAGGAATGATCATCAAAATAAAATAAGAGAAATCAGAGCTCGAACAGAAAGGTTTAGGTGTTCGATTTTCCCGTGCGCTGTTCGGGAGTGGAATGGTAGAGAGATAGTAGGATTGTGGTTCGGTGAACCCTCTTCCAAGCACTTAAATGTGAATTGCAGTGTAGTCATGTAGATGTAGATGAAGTTTGTTTTTCTTCGGCACTGGCCGGACGGAGGGGCCTTGCGGCTCTAGGCGCTACAGTCTGGAACCGCGAGACAGCTACGGTCGCAGGTCCGAATCCTGCCTCGGGCATGGATGTGTATGATGTCCTTAGGTTAGTTAGGTTTAAGTAGTTCTAAGTTATATGGGACTGATGACCTCAGAAGTTGAGTCCCATAGGGCTCAGGGCCATTTGAACCATTTTTCCTCTGTACTGCGCCGTCCATCAACAGGACAACAGAAAGTGTCACACAGCTCGCTGGATACGTGATGATGATGATGATGACGATGATTTGTGGTGGAGGGTGCTAAACAGCTAGCTCATCAGCGCAGTATACGTGCACGTTTCGAAAACAACAAGGATGAGTTTGCAATACTCCCAAGGCCACGAAATTCCCCTTATTTAAACCCAGTCGAGAATCTGTGGGACCACCTCAATCGGGATGTTCGCGCCATGGATCCTGAACCGAAAAACCTGCGGCAGCTTGCCAGGCACTGCAGTCGTCACGGCTCCTTGCCCCTGTCGGTACCTTCTAGAACCTCGCTGACCGTCGTCCTGCAACTCTCGCAGTATTCCGCATTGCCGAAGCTGATTACGCAGGTTTCTGACAGATTGCCACATTAATGTGACTGTCAGTGTCACGCGCTACGTTGCATACATGCAGGGTAGGTTGGGTGGCGAGGAGAGGGCGAGAGAAGGAGTTGGCGTAAGCACACGCACGCATACACTCAAAAGCAGTGTACATTAAATGGGATGTGTCCACTATTTGCCTTTATGACGGCTTGAACTCTGCTGGCAACATCTTTAACTGTTTGTCTGAATGTCTGTGGAGGAATGACAGTCCATTTTTCTCAAAAGTAGGAACTAGAGAAGGTGGTGGTGGTAGGCGCCGGGGTCTGGAAGCGACTTTCTGACTCATCACAAAGGTGCTCCACTGGGTTAAACTTTGGACTTTCGGCAGGCCAGTCCATTTCAGAACTGTTATTCTCCACAAGTCATTGCCTCAGAGATGACTGGATACGTTCTCATGCTAATAGAAATAGACATCGTCTCCGCATTCCATTCCATGTTCATTCCGTTCCGCCTTAAGTATTTGCTCTTGCCAAAATGTAGACCACACTCTAACCATTAAAACCATCCCCATACAGTAACACCACCTCCTCTGTACTTCAATGTCATCACTATACATGCCAGCAGGTAATTTTCCTCAGGCATTCGCCAAACCGAAACGCTTCCTTCGGATTGCCATAGGTTATAACATGATTCATCACTCCCCAGCCCCTCCCACAATGCTGTCAATACGTGAGGTCTACCTGGTCTTGGTTTAGCTATGATCGTTCTTTCCCATTTCCATTTCACAATCACAACACCAACAGTCTACATGCACAGCTTTAGTAGGTCGAAATGTTCCTGATGGATTTGTTGCTCAGGTGACATCCAATGACTTGTCCAAGTTCGAGGTCACTGAGCTCTCCTGAGCGATCTATTCCATTGCTACTGCTTCTGTGCTAACAGCACAATACTTCCTTGTATGTAAACTGAAGGTGGAGGTGAGGGAGAGAGAGAGAGAGAGAGAGAGAGAGAGAGAGAGAGAGAGAAAGTAAAGTAAAGGGAAGGGGCTACTTATGTCAGCTACTTCGGGACGTTACGCGGAATCTGCAGCGGTGAGTGAAAATTTGTACCGGACGGGATTCGAACCTGGGATCTCCTGTTTACTAGGCAGGTGCGTTACCCACTGCGCCATCCGGGACACAATATTATCGCAACTGCGAGGACTATCTCTGCACGCCTTACGGCCGACCCGCAATGGCACCCAACATAACCTATACTCAGTCCGTGTCCATTTCCTCCATACTCGCTTCTCTGAGAGTCCCCCACGAGGTCAGACGTAAGTCTACATCCGCACTGGAGAAGGTGGATCCATTGTCCACCAGGCGAATTAACTGAATTAATTATATAAATGAGTTGTGTCTGCTCTTTCGTTTACACAATACTTCCTGCCCTCTTTTGTACCAGCGGGTCTGGCTCGATTGACATCTAGTGTTCGATTTCCTCCTCCCCCCCCCCCCCCCCTCACCGTCCACCGTAACATATAGGTGACCGTATGATTTTGATCATGTAGTGTATGTCGCAAATAAAACCCAGTAAGCGGGGACGGAGGTTTCGATTTAAACAAGGGGGCCCTCAATTTATGAAGATCTCGCCGGCCATCGCATCCACAAGAGCTGGGTAACGCAGGGAATGTACGCTTCACAGAATATTAGTGCGGGCTCTGAAAAACAGTAGAGCACCATAGCGCACGGTGTGCGTCAGGAGTGGAACTCGCATTCAGTTATAAACAGCGGTGCGAGGCCACAGTAGTTCACAGTCTGGTTGGAGTGCAGGAAGCAGGTGCACAATTCACAGCAACCGAAGATGACGACTGGCGCGGTTGTTGAAATACTGTGCAGGAAATGGAAACAACTCGAGTCTAGACCCAGGAGTACACCATTAATTAATGTTGTTTCTTGGAAGTATGTGAACATCTCTCAAACACCCACTTTTGTAAAGACTTTCGTGGAAATATGCTTGTAACTACTTGGGTCCAGTCGCAAAAGCCGAGGTGTTCGGATTCGCCTGGAGCGGTAGCATCAGCAGCTATTTTCTGATATAGAATACTTCAGTTTGTGTCTTTCTGTTTTCCTGATGTACTTCTGCAAAGAAGTTGAAACGTACTCTTTGAACAATTATACACGAATGTGCTTAAACTGACACACAATATTTTTAGCGCAACGCAATCTGACTTTCAAAAATCCCTACAAAATGAAGGCCCTGACTAACATTAACCTATACCTTTCACAAATCACTTACCTCAACAAAAACCTTCGTTACTCGAACTACTGCAATACAGCGAGCGCCACTACTGACAGCTAAATAAAAGATTCAAACTACGGAAGGCACTAACTACTGATAGGCATAGTTAGCGAATGAAAGATTTTAATAGAGAACAAACAATGTATTTACCTTAATAGTCATAATATATATAGCAGTTCATGACATCCATTCTTACAAATTTCAAAACTCCGCCATTTCTCTCCCCACATCCACCACTTCTGGTGGCTCACCTCCAACTGCGCAACGCTACGCGCCGCTAACAGCCAACTGCCTAACGCTACAATGGCGAGTATTACAATAATGTCAACCAGCCACAGACTGCCCACAGCACAGCCAGTGATTTTCATACAGAGGTGGTGTTACAAATAAAAAAAACCTAAACAGCCTACTTACAAAGTGAACTATATCCGTGTGTTTTACAGATTAGACAAGTGTTTAGAAAATTACTCTAAGTAGTCGTTTTTGCGTAAATCTTAGTACACATTCTTGTGTAAAGCGAATTTCTAGTGTAATTTTCCGTTGTGAGAAGCGCCGCGTCCCGCCTCTCCATTTAAATCTTGTCTTTAAACACAGCCGGCCGTTGTGACCGAGCGGTTCTAGGCGCTTCGTTCTGGAACCGCTTGACCGCTACGGCCGCAGGTTTGAATCCTGCCTCGGGCATGGATGTGTGTGATATCCGTAGGTTAGTTAGGTTTAAGTAGCTCTAAGATCTAGGGAACTGATGACCTCAGATGTTAAGTCCCATAGCGCTCAGAGCCACTTGAACCATTTGTTAAAACACAGCATACGGTTTAGATCACTGCACTGGAGTTTGCAGATTTAATTCCTGCAGTAGGTTTTGGGTAAGCAGAGTTTCTAGTAAAAAGTAACTGTTGACATAACCATTTGCAGTAGAGAAATTTGTATCTGATTTAAGAGGTTCCGAAACGTGTGCTTTCTGGCTACAGTTAGAGCGCTGCAGAGCAGATCTTGGCGTATCCTAATTGTTCTCATTATAATTTGCTTACATTCCAACCTCAGTAGCGTCAAAAACAAGTAATTTTACCTTTAGTGGAGTCTGTTAACACTTTCTGCGTCAATCTTGACTGCTTTGTTTGTATTTTTGAGATCTTATATCAGTTTTTTACACACTACGGTATGGCTATGGAGTGTGCTTATCGTGAGCGTGCATAATGAGAATTGGGTGCTGTCCGTAAACAGCTGGAAGCTGCGTTGGCTACGGTCGACAGACTTCTGGCTGCAACTCAATGCTGCGGCGACATCGGTGCACCGGCGACGACTCCTGCGACTCCTTTGGAATCACCTGGTGGCTTGGTTGTCGCTGTGCCTTCCGATACGCACCTTCTGACAAGTCCATCCTGACTGAAGTGTAAGTGGCGGACAGTTGTGAGTTCACGTGTCACTGGCTGGGAGGTGAAAGCGGAAACGGGACGCTCGGCTGGCTCCTTAAGCATTGGCAACTGGTACAACGTGCTACCCAGTGTTGATAATACTCCCAGCACGGGATGTCTCTCCTGTTGGGCCAGTGGCCGATTCTTCTGCTCTGTCCGGACATTGCAGAGAGTGATTATGATAGTCAGTGGGAGCTCCAGCGTTAGGCAGGGAAATAATGTGCTGAGAGGGAAAGAATGCCAGTGTGCACTCGGTGTGTTTGCCAGGAGTTCTCGTCCGTGACATGGAGGAGACCCTGCCAGCAGCTATCGAGAGCACTGGGCGCAACAAGATGCAAATAGTGGCACATCTCGGCAAGAATAACGCCTGCTGCTTGGGTTTGAGGTAATCCTTGGCTCTTTTCCGCATATGGCTGATTTTGTGAAGGCAAGTAGCACGGCATGTACGGTATAGGCTAAGCTGTCTATTTGTAGCGTACCCAGGGTCGATAGCGGTCCTCTGGTTTGGAGCTGAGTGGAAGGTCTAAACCACAGGCTCAGACGACCCTGCGACGGTATCGGATGCGAATTTTTCGACCCTCGCTGTCAGGTGAAGAATTTTAGGATTTCTCGTAACAGGTCAGGTGAACGCTACACGCAGGAAGCGGCTACTAGGGTAGCGGAGTACATGTAGCGTACATATGGTTTTCTTTAGGTTAGAGTAACCCTCAGAGACGAGTTGTCTGTCAAAATCGAAGTTACATCAGCCACGATATTCTCAGAGGATGTCTGTCCTTGCAGATCGAGTATAGAAAAGGTTAATAGCATATTAGTCAAATTGAGGAGCATCGAAGGAGAGGTCCCAGAAATAGAATCGCTTATTGAAGGTTGTAATACCCAGATAGTATTAGGAACAGAAAGTTGATTGAAACCAGAACTAGGTTAGTCACCAATGGTGGCGACGTATTTATTGCAGTAAAGAACTCAATAATATCCAGTGATGTCATCACAGATTCCGTATGTGTATTAATCTGGGTGAAGTTAAGTATCAAAGAACGGTCAAAAACGGTAATTGGCTGCTCTTATAGATGGGTCCGCAGCTCTAGCCGTAGAGCGCATCAGAGAGAACGTACAGAATATCGTTACTAATTTTCTTGATCATGGTGTCGTAATCGAGGGTGACTTCAACTTGCCAGGTGTGGATTAGGAGAGTCATGCTATCAAAACTTGTGCCATAGACATGGATTCCTGTGACATAATTCTGAATGTCTGATCCGAAAATTAATTTAAGCAGGTAGTTAGAGAACTAACTCGTGAAGGTAACGTCTTAGTCTTCTTAGGCCTCCTAGAAGCAAACAGAACTGAACTTATCCAAGCTGTTAGAGGAAGTTATCAGTGATTATAAGGCTGTGGTAGCACTATGACTAAAGATTTTAGAAGGAACGTTAAGACAGGTAGTTAGCTTCAACTATTCAGTGATGAAAACGAAGATGTGGAGCATAAATGGAAAAATAATTCGAAAGTAACCATCAATATGTGTTAGTCATGTATGTTCCGAGCAAGGTCTTGAGTGATAAGAAAGACCCGACGTGGTTAAATAGACGATTTAGAAAATTGCTCCGTAAAGAAAGAGATTTTCATCTCAGATCAAGAGGAATCAAAACCTAACTAACAACAAAAGTTGAACGAAGGAAAATGAGCGTAAGTAGAGGAATGAGAGAAGCGTTCAATGGCTTTTAAAGAAAAATTTTGTCAACCGATATGTGTAAAAACCCTAAGGGGTTTTCGTCTTATTCAGTAAGCGGTTCGAAGTCATCTATTCATTCACTGATAGACCATACTGATACCGAAAAGGTAGATACCAGAGAAAAGGTCGAAATGCCGAATCCTGTCTTGCGAAATTGTTTCATCGTGGAAAATTGTAACATAGTCCCTCCTTCCAATCAGAGCATTAACGCCGAATTAGTAGATGTTGATACAAGCAATCGCGGAATGGAAAAGTAACTACAATCGCTTAGTAGTGAAAAGGCATGAAGACCAGATAAAATACCTATAAGATTATACAAAGATTACGCGAAAGAACTTGTTCTCCTTCTGGCAGCAATTCATCATAGGTTGCTGGAGCAACGAAGGGCACCTAGCTCCTGGGAAAAAGCGGTCATTCCTTTTTAAGGAAGAATAGTATGACAGATGCACACAATTACAAACATATATCGTTGACAACAATCTGTTGCAGTATTACGGAACAAGATTTGTGCTCAAGAATTATGATGTTTTTTGAGAACTAAAATCTCCTATATAAAAGTCAATATGGATTGCGTAAACAGTAATCAATCTAAACTTAATTCGCTCTGTTATTCCATGAGATCCAAAGCGTTGTTGATGCCATGTTCCTTGACTTCAGGGAGACGTTTTCACCGTCCCTCACTGCCGTTTACTGAAATAAAAATACGAGCTTATCGTGTATCGGTTCAGATTTGCGACTGAATTGAAGACTTTCTTGCAGACGGGACTCAACTTGTCGCTGTTTTAATCTGGCAAAATCGACAGATGTAAGGTAGTTTCCAGAGTACCTCAAGGAAATATAATGCCACCGTTATTGTTCACAATGCATGTAAATGACCTAGTAAAAAGCGTTGGATGCTTTTTAAGGTTGTTAGCAGATGCTGCGGTTGTTTGTAAGAAGGTAGCAAAACCAGAAGTCAGTGGAATGACGTGCAGAGGATGGATAAATGGTGTAGGCCCTGTTGTCTTACCCTGAACTTAAACAAATATGACACGTAGGAAAAGAGAGCCCTACTGTATAACTACACTACTGATGAGAAACTGCTGGGTACAGTACCTACCGTAAAACAAGTAGGAGTAAATATTCAGAGCAGTCTTAAGTGGAATGACCGCATAACAGAACTAGTAGGAGAAGTAGACGCCAGACTGAGACCCACAGGAAGAATCATAAGGAAATGTAGATCATCCACGAGGGAAGTGGCTTATAAGGCTGATGTTCGGCGAAACTTGGGTATTGATCATCAATATGGGGTCTTTACCAGGTAGGAGTGATAGAAGAGACAGAGAAGAAACTACACGTTTCATTGTGGGATCGTTTAGTCGGTGCGAGAGCGATATAGAGAAGGGGAGAAATACGAACGCCAAGGGAGGCAAGGGAAATTAACAGTGAAGTATTAGCTTATACATTGAGTGGATAAAGACATTACCTGCACAATCACTGGAGGTGAAGGGGGATTCGGGGGGATGAGAACCCATAAACAAACTTGTTGACCGACTGACTATATCTGTAGGGCAAATCATAAAACGAATAAAAGGTAAAAAGGTAGGAACCTGAGCGGGTGTGTGGGGGTACGGAGTGGAAAGAAGGACGAAAGCCGGCTGGGGGAAAAGGTGGAAACATAAAATTGGAAGATACATAAAAATGAAAAAATGAAACTCTGCTAACGAAACACATAAGGACAACCCATAGCTTTAAAAGCTTACATGAAAATCAACTTTTTATTCATAGAGAATCAAATTTTGGAATAAACTTCGACCTGCAAGTATTGCCGACGTTTGAGATGAGTAAATAACGTAAGATTATCTACAAGGAATTTACCTGGATTATCTTTCACAATGGAAAAATCTGCTACAAAATATTAACCTCTATAACAAATCGTTCATCAAAACTATATTAGGAGTTGGCTTTGGTAAACAAAAAGCAAAATACGATATCACCAAGAGAATATATATAGTATAACACTTATCTTACCTATATAGTTGTATCATCTTCTCGGATGTACAGAAGAGGGGGAGGGATATGAGAAGAAAGATGGAAAGATGAAACTAGAGAAGGGAAGTAATAATATGTAGTAGCAGAATAATGAAAATGAGAAAATGGTAATGTACCAAAAAGATAAAATTGGGACCACACACAGCTTGTGTAATGTGTATTGAACCAGGAACCTAGAAACGACGGAGAGGCTTCGTCCCGCAGTAGCCCTCAGTGGTTCACAACCCCACATCAGGCCACAGACGTTTACACCCCCCCCCCCCCCCCCCCCCCTCCTTCCCTTCGTCCACACCGAACCCAGCGTTATTGCGCGGTTCGGCCCCCAGTGGCGGACCGTATCGGTGGGGGAATGTAACGCCCTAAAACAAGAAGTCCTTACTATCCTTGTGATAAAAAAAATGACTCTGAGCACTATTGGACTTAACATCTGAGGTCATCAGTCCCCTAGAACTTGGAACTTCTTAAACCTAAGTAACCTAAGGACATCACACACATCCATGCCCGAGGCAGGATTCGAACCTACAACTGTAGCAGCTGCGCTGGAGGGTGGTGATAAACCAGTGCCATTGCTGGAGTTCGGCAGGAGCACGGCTGCGGATATTGACGTCTGCGGCAATCACGTAGGTGGAGAAGGTGTGGTCAATGTGAGCCAGGAAATAGTACAGGATGGGGTACGAGGGCAGATTTAGATGGTGGCACATGTGATGGTAAGGGTGGGGAAGAAGAGGCTGAGTGTGAGATGCTCGGCAAGTTTGTTGAGGGGAGGTTGTGGCCGAACAGGGAGATGTTTGAGGTGGCTGATGGCAAACGCATGATGTGCCAGGGGGTATGAGTTATCAGTGCGGTGGAGGGTGTAAGGGACTGTGGAGACGGAGATATGGGATGGGAGGAAGGTTTCATTTAGGACAAAGGCATCCACGCCATGTCGATTGAGGGTGTGGAGGAAGAGGAGTTTGTGGGTGGGTACAGAGCGCAAGTTATTGTAAAGGATACGGTAATGTTGTTGCGCCATGGGAGATGAGATTTAGACGAGGGTGGTGAGGGGGGTGAAGGTGAAGTGAGCCTGGTTGTGGGAGTAGGTGGCATATGTGGAGATGTGGAAGATGGAACGGGCAGCGAGGGCTACTTGGGAAAGGGTGTGGGGGCGTTGGAAGGGGTGGATGTTTTGGAGGACAATGGTGACAAAGCGTATGATGACCTCTGTAGTAGGAGGAGGGTGGAGCGATTTGTTGGAGTAGATGGGGTCATCGATGGGGCAGACAGGGATGGTGAGCTCAGGGATGACGAGAGGAGGTTTTGCTTTACATTTCGAGGAGTAGGTAGGATGGGGTTCATCGAAATGAGAGACACCTTAGATCTTATATAGTAGCAGAGGAAGCCGTTTGCGTAATTTAATAGGGTGCTTGAGGATAGGAGAAGTATAGGAGGAGGCGTTCTTTATTGGTCTACGTATTATTCCCTGTCATTTGTGGATAAAGACGTGCCTGATTGGTGTTTACATCATTTCTCGCCATTGGCGAATTAGAAACGGGCAGTATTTGTGACGCAGCGCTGTTTACCTGTTGCCAGGTGCGGTCGGCGGCGTACCTGCGCTCTGTCGTCTACGTACACTGAGCTCACATACGCTGCAGCTAGTGAAACTAGTAGCGCCAAAGATACTGGTATAGGCAGGCGTATTCAGATACAGAGGTATGTAGATAGGCAGAACACGGCGCCACTGTGGGCAAGGCCTATATAAGACAGTAAGCGTCTGGCGTATTGTTAGATTGGTTACTGCTGCTACAATGGCAGGTTATCAAGATTTAAGTGAGTTTGAACGTGGTGTTATAGTTGGCACACGAGCGATGGACACAGCGCTTTTGAGGTAGCCATGAAGTGGGGATTTTCCCGTAAGACCATTTCACAAGTGTATCGTGAATATCAGGAATCCGGTAAAACATCAATTCTCCAACACCGCACCAGCCGGAAAAAGATGCTACAAGAACGGGACCAACGACGACTAAACAGAATCGTTCAGTGTGACAAAAGTGCAACACTTCCGCACATTGCTACAGATTTCAATGCTGGGCCATCAAAAAGTGCCTGCGTGCGGACCATTCAACGAAAAATCGATATTGGCTTCCAGAGGCGAAGGCCCACTCGTGTACTCGTGTACCTGCAAAGCTTTACGCCTCACCTGGGCCCGTCATCACTGGCATTGGACTGTTGATGATAAAAACATGTTGCCTGGTTGGACGAGTCTCGTTTCAAATTGTATCGCGCGGATGGACGCGTAAGGGTATGGAGACAACCTCATCAATCCATGGACCATGCATATCAGCAGGGGACTGTTTGAGCTGGTAAAGGCTCTGTTATGGTGTTGGGCGTGTGCAGGTGGAGTGATGTGTGACCCCTGATATGTCTAGACACGACTCTGACAGGTGACACGTACATAAGCATCCTGTCTGATCACCTGCATCCCTTCATGTCCATTGTGAATTCCGACGGACTTGGGCAATTCCAGCAGGACAATATGACATTCCACACGTCCAGAATTGCTACATTGTGCCTCCAGGAGCTCTCTTCTGAGTTTAAACACTTCCGCCGTCCACCAAACTCTCACGTATGAACATTATTGAGCATATCTGGGATGCCTTGCAACGTGCTGTTCAGAAGATATTTGCCCCTATCGTACTCTTACGGATTTATGGACAGCCTTGCAGGATTCATTGTGTCAATCCGCTCCAGCACCCTTTTGACATTAGTCGAATCCAGGCCACGTCGTGTTGCGGCGCTTCTGCGTGTTCAAGGGAACCTTACACGACATTAGGGAGGTGTACCAGTTTCCTTGGCTCTTCAGCGTAAATAAGAATTTATCATGCTCTTGGTCATCCAGGACCTTCACTAATACAAGCCATTATTAAAAATATCTGCATACGTCTCCAAATTTCTCGTTCGGCTTGACTTACTGATATGGACACGGAGGCTGGGATTTTTAACCGTCTTACATCTGACGTCCTTCTCTTAACACGAAACTTCCGTAGCCGATGATTTGTTGATAATGAAGACATTCCACCTGCATTTCTTTTATTGACTTAAGACTTCACGACTGCTCAAGTAGAGACTGTGGAATCAGTTTCATTGTTTTTGTCAGTCACCTGTAGTAATAGACGGCAAATCATAGAGTAAAACTGAAGTGATATCAGGTGATCCCCAGGGAAGCGTCCTGGGACCTCTGCTGTTGCTGATCTATATAAATGACCTGGGTGACAATCTGAGCTGTTTTCTTAGGTTGTTCACAGATGATGCTGTAATTTACCGTCCAGTAAGGTTATCCGAAGACCAGTATCAGTTGCAAAAGCGATTTAGAAAAGATTGCTGTATGGTGTGGCAGGTGGCAGTTGACGCTAAATAACGAAAAGCGTGAGGTGATCCACATGAGTTCCAAAAGAAATCCGTTGGCATTCGATTACTCGATAAATAGTACAATTATCAAGGCTGTCAATTCAACTAAGTACCTGGGTGTTATAATTACGAACAACTTCAGTTGGAAAGACCACATAGATAATATCGTGGGGAAGGCGAGCCAAAGGTTGCGTTTCATTGCCAGAACACTTAGAAGGTGGAACAAGTCCACTAAAGAGACAGCTTACACTACACTCGTTCGTCCTCTGTTAGAATATTGCTGCGCGGTGTGGGATCCTTACCAGGTGGGACTGACGGAGGACATCGAAATGGTGCAAAAAAAGGCAGCGCGTTTTATATTGCCAGGTAATAGGGGAGAGAGTGTGGCAGATATGATACGCGAGTTGGGATGGAACTCATTAAAGCAAAGACGTTTTTCGTCGCGGCTAGATCTATTTACGAAATTTCAGCAAATTTCTCCTCCGATGATCGAACACCAGCTGGCGATCGTCGATGAAGGCACTGGGGCCTTTTTGTGGTATTTCGTCCTCCTAGCAGGTCTGCAGCACTGCTGGCGCCGACGACGAGTATCAGAGGAGTTTATGCAATGCAGCGGCCGGCCGCTGGCAGCGCTGTAACGCTTTCCAGGAACCGCAGGGCAGGCGCCACGCCCTGTGTGCTGCGCACACGACAACACATATTTCACAATCACGTGCATCGTTTAAGCCGACAGGGACGTCATACACACACTCCCACTTGGCAGGGCAACAGACGCCGCATGCCGTCGTATGATTTTATTTACTTGCTTTGTCTTGCAAACGCTTACATCTACATCCACATTATTACCCATCAACAACTGATTGCGTTTGGCACTGTTAGAGAGTTTGTGAGTGATTCAGTTTCTCGTTCCATAGATCGACTTCATGATAAAGGCTGTAACCTACAACGTGTCAAATAAACAAACACAGAACACACACGTACACATACGGCGATTTACAGATTGTTTCTGTATAAGTAATTAATTATTTTTATTCAAGAATTCCTCCATGCCGTAGACGTAGGTCTACATTTGTAAACACTTCTGATATCTGTCAGATATTTTATTTGCATGCATAGATTGCCAAAGAGTTTTGTGAGCCCCTTTCTCCATTAAAGATTGTGTCATTAAACGGTAATGCATACCATTTTTCCTTCTGCCGTAGTACTTGGAACTTTCTTTCTTACTCTCAAACTCAGATGGATTGTTAGCAAGAAATTTCATAAGGTCACGAAACTCGTGTGCGGCTGTGGTTAATATTCGCAGCTACTTATGGAAATTCAAGACCGCCCAACTTCAGTCTGCAGGTCGCTTTTCTTTATTTTCAAGTAAAGCGTTTCGGCCCAGTTGCCCATTTTCCGATCTGCTAGACAAAGATTACATTAATTGCTTCAAGACATATGTTTACATAACTTCAATTTTTTTTTCGTAAGCACTTGTTTACAACACAAATGTTATGAGACACACCACTTGTTACAGTTACGGAGAAACTTGTCGGCACGTAACGGTAAGTTCACTGTCATCACTGAACATATACCAGTCTAATGGAATTTTATATTAAAATATTTGACGATCATAATGGGTACAAGGCGTCTGGCGCTAAAAGTGCCCTATATCAGTAGCAAAAGCTCCGCAATAATTGGCTGGCAAAAAATGGCTCTGAGCACTATGGGACTTAACATCTGTGGTCATCAGTCCTCTAGAACTTAGAACTACTTAAACCTAACTAACCTAAGGACATCACACACAACCATGCCCGAGGCAGGATTGGAACCTGAGACCGTAGCGGTCACGCAGTTCCAGACTGTAGCGCCTAGAACCGCACGGCCACACAGGCCGGCTTCGCAATAATTGATACATAAAAAAATGTTCTCAAGTGTAACATGTGATATATTGATGAAGAATTTAATATCATTAAAAACTCTAAAAGCACTTTAAAACATTTATAATTAGTCTGTCTTCTCTTTCTTCTATTCGGTGAACCTAGATGGAGCTTCCACCGCGCTGGACCGTACTCGGCGCCACGCTGAAGTTTCCCATGCCACATACATTCGCCACCGCCATTACTGTGCCAGTCGACGTTTGGCAGAGCATCCTATCCCACTGCAAAGTAAGGCTGAAACATATATTCAAAAATTTGGTAATATTTACTATGAAGTCATAAAGTAGTTTTTCTGGGTTTTTCATCTGGTTGGAGTAACTTCCCTCTAACACATTCAAATGAAAAAGTTTAGGGACTGTGTGTAGCACCGCGTTTCGTTCACTTATTGCACTAACATGATGTTTGCTGTCTTTTAGAGCGTTTCAAACGCTGTTTGATCATTATGTTACAACAGTCCCTCTACCGGATCTCAAAAATTCACTTCGTCTGTGCTATTTAATCAAAAACCCACGCATTTAATCGTGTATTGTTGTGCTGTTTTTGTTTTGCTCTATACCTAAACCTATGCACCATTTGCCATTCATTTTGAAATGCAATGATAGCGGTCTATGGAAAAAAAATTAGCATTTCTCTCCAACACACGCCCTTGGTATGTCACGGTGATAAATTTCGTCTTAACTTTACTATTCTTTCTCTTATCACTTGACTGGTTAATCTGTTTTTGATTTTAGTAATCGTACACGTGGTCTCTTGTGTACGATGATGATGATGGTGATGTTTGGTTTTTGGGGCGCTCAACTGCGCGTTTATCAGCACCCGTACAAATTCCCAACCTTCGCTCAGTCCAAACTCACCACTGTCATGAATGATGATGAAATGATGAGGAAAGCACAAACACCCAGTCATCTCGAGTCAGGTGAAAATCCCTGACCCCGCCGAGAATCGAACCCGGGATCCTGTGCTGGGGAAGCGAGAACGCGACCGCGAGACCACGAGCTCCGGACTCCTGTGTCCGATATCCATACCTGTAGCTGCTTGTTTAATAATTCCAAATTCTATTTGTGATTCATCTTTTCATGGCAGTCTAAGGGCTGTTTTCCACATTGCCTAAAAGTGTATTCTTTGATGTTGGCTGGGTGGAGAGAGGTCGCTCCTATAGCGCCCTGGTGATCAAAACTAAGGGACGAAAGTAACTTTCACGTGAAGTTTCACTACCAAGCAACAGAGATCAAAGAAACTTGGACCATATGTAGAAAGAACTGCGACAGCTATAAAATCACTCAGCTACCTTCACTTACTGTTATTTGTATTTTGCCTATACTGAGCCTTTTATACTGAGATGTTTCCCACGCCAGCTTGTGTTGTGGCTTTATATGTATGAGTGATTGTCTGTGTATGTGTTCTGTTGTAGTGAATACATACACCATAGGTGGGACACAGGGCGATGGGTGAAACTGCTTTCACACTACACGCTTCCATTGTTATGGCGATCTGCTCCAGCTGCTGCAGATGCTGTAATGAAGCTGAATGTGTTAATAAAAGTTGAGGAGAAATATTCGCCGGGGCTCTGTTGCATAGTAATCAGATTTGCCTTCATTTCTTAGAAAAATTGTTGGCATAAAAAAAATCCGTGAAATCACTTCTTTTCCGAAGAAAGCATCAAATTATTTAATTATAACTGAACTCTCCCGTCGAAATTGTTCTCGAGCTGGTATTCACTAATAGATCACATTTGAGTATATGTCGTTTGTGGAGATAACACGCACCTTTTTTAAATGAACGAAGTTTTATTGACCTTAGTATCAATGAAATTCTTATCGCACATGAATTAGCGATACTCTATCATATATATAGAAGTATACTGTAATGTCCCTTTGAATCTCGCATTGGCGTTGATTTGTACTGCGCACTGTAGAACAGATTTCTCTCTCATGAAATTAATTCTTAACGAGAACAAGAGCTTACTATTTAAGAATGGTTATCTAAGCGCAGTAAGCCACAGAGTAATAAAGAATATCTTTGTCTCTCGTACTGTGACATTAATGCATGGCAATCTTATTACATGATACATCATACAGCAAGATACAGAAGATAGTTGAAAGAAATGCTCATTGAGACGAACAGAAATGACACTTTTATTCAAGTACCATAATTGGACTGAAGTCACCGCTATTTTTGATGGTCTCTTAGGCATTACAAATGGCAGGACACTGTTCCTAATACGGTGGGTGATCAATATGGACGGCCGTGCGTGCTCTGCAACGTGCTTACAAGATGGTCACAAGTGTGATAACCAGATTTTGTGGTGGGACGTTCCGTCCCTCCACCAAAGCGGTTGACAACTGCTGGATGATCGATCGTTCGTGCATGTGGTGTCCTCCAAACGCGTCGCACACATGCTAGTTGGGCAGGCCAGTCCATTCACCAAAATATCCTCTCATTCCGTGAGCTCCTCAACCTGCACTACACGATGCAGTCGGGCGTTGTCATCCATAAAAATTTAGTGACGATCGAATGCACACCTGAAAAGACGGACATGGGGAAGGAGGACAATGTCACAAAAACGTCTAGCAGTCATTGTACCGTTTCAAACATGAGGAGATCAGTACGCCAATTCGACATTATGCCTCACCACACCGCAACACCTAAATCACCAAAACGATCATGTTCAACAATGTTCATGGGTGCAAGACGTGTTCTCACCTCTCGCCAGATGAGGGTCCTTACAAAATCACTGCTCAGTCTGAACCTGCTCTTATCCGACAAGAGCACGTGATCCCACTCCTTGTCGGTCCAGCCTCTGTGCTCTTGGCACCATCGCAAACGGTGTCAATGGAACGCAACAAGCTGGTCGACGGGCAAAGAGACCATCCTTATGTTGTCGCCGTGCCACTGTGGAACGTGTGATCGCTTGCCCTGCAGTCCCGTTAAACGTGTTTGCAATTGCCCCGCTATTTGCTGTTGGTCCCTTGTTGCCTGTTGCACAACGTAGCAGCCATCTGATGCTGTAGTTGATCGCGGTCGACCACTTCCTCGCCTTCGGGCAGCAGCACCTGTGGTTCGGAACGCTCCCCACGAACGTGAAACAAAGCGTGAGCAATGCCGGACTCATCGTCACACTTTGTCCTTCTCCTGTTTGAGGTTATTGTAAATGTTGTATCCTGGTCACGCTGGAATGAAGACGACCACCACAGTGTACCGTAACTCCTACTGTTTGACACACACTGGTTTTTCCGGTTCCTTCAACTGCCTCGTTTGGTTGGGCCAGCCATATTTAGCGCTAGCCACACCGACAGCGGGCCATGTGATATCCACCTTTCTGTACACGACTCGGAGATCTCTAGCAACATTCATTTATTTCCACCAAGTAGTTAATGTGTTATACAGGGTGATGCAGGGAATTACACCTAACTACAAAAGTTAATAAAAGAAAAACCAAAAGGGCTACAAAAAATTTATTCATTACCTCAGTAAAGTTTAATTTTATTAAGTTTTCAATATCAAATCCTGCAAGTGACGTCCCTCGTTGTCTATACAAAGCTGCAGCCTGTTTCTACAGTTCTGGCCGGCCGCGGTGGTCTCGTGGTTCTAGGCGCGCAGCCCGGAACCGTGCGACTGCTACGGTCGCAGGTTCGAATCCTGCCTCGGGCATGGATGTGTGTGAAGTCCTTAGGTTAGTTAGGTTTAAGTAGTTCTAAGTTCTAGGGGATTAATGACCACAGCAGTTGAGTCCCATAGTGCTCAGAGCCATTTGAACCATCTAAAGTTCTGCATCACTCTATGGAACATACGTTGTGGAATCGGACTATTTCAAGGCGTATAGCATCCTTCACGGCTCCCAGGGTCCTTGGACGGTGTCTAGAAACTTCAGCTTTGAGTCGATCCAACTTAAATCATACGAGCATGCAGGCCATGGAATATCGCCGTACTGTGAGATCAAACGATTAGCAAATATTTCCCTCAAAACGTTCATCAAGTGTTGAGCAGTGCAGGCCGTGGCACCATCCAGCTCAAATCAAACGAGCCTCGTATGCACTTGTTTAAGTTGTGGTTCAAAAACGTTTTGGGTCATTTTCACATACTTTTCACATTTGGCGGTAATAGCATGGTTGTTCTCCTAAAAAAAACAAGGCTCAATGATTTCCTCAGCACTGATTGCACACCGAACTGTGACCTTATCTCTGTGGAGAGGTCTCTCATGAATTTCCCCAGGATTCACACAACCCGAGTAACCCTCATTTTGTTTATTAACACATCCTGAAATGTGTAAGTGTGCCTTGTCACTGAAGAAAATGTGCGCATCTTGAGGAACGTTTTCAATCAGGTCTTCCAAGGATTGTCGTCGATTTTTCCGATCCTGTTGTGACAGTTCTCAAGTGAACCTGAAGGTCTTCTTGGAAGATCCGACGTACACTATGGCTAGACAGTGAAACAGACGACGCATGCTCGAGAGTGGAACGTTTAGGGGACTGCAATATTGAGCTTCTTACACGCTCAATGTTTTCCGGAGTTCTCACAGTCCTCCGTGCTCCAGCTCTCTTTTTCATAACACTGCCACAGCGATGAAAGTTTACCCATAACAGAATCGATTTACAGTCGGGAACGCTGTTTCAGGGAGACATTTGATATCGAGCGTGCATAGTACGCTGTACTGCAACCATAGATCGGTTTTCGGAAAAATAGGTTACGACGGCAAACGCACGTTGTTCGTTCTACCATGCCATGTTTGCAACTAACAGTGGTACCAAGGTAAATGCCCACTACCACTGTGACCTTGAAGTCCGTCTCCACTCTTACATTTCCCCTCTTTCTTCGCAGTACCAACTAAAAATTAGGGATAATTCTCTGCCCCATCCCATATTACTTTATCAACACAGATCAAAATCAGTTTTGCATCACCTCGGTTCCGAGAGTTCAGAAAGCTGTACAGAAAATTGGAATAGAGATTAACATAAACATCATTTCCGCCCTTTTTACTGCTCATGAAAACCACACATTTCATGTTGTACCACCAAACAGCGAGACTTTCAGAGGTGGTTGTCCAAATTGCTGTACACACCGGTACCTCTAATACCCAGTAGTACGTCCTCTTGCATCGATGCATGCCTGTATTCGTCGTGGCATACTATCCACAACTTCATCAAGGCACTGTTTGTCAAGATTGTCCCACTCCTCAACGGCGATTTGGCGTAGATCCCTCAGAGTGGTTGGTGGGTCACGTCGTCCATAAACAGCCCTTTCCAATCTATCCCAGCCATGTTCGATAGGGTTCATGTCTGGAGAACATGCTGGCCACCGTAGCCAAGCGATGTCGTTATCCTGAAGTCATTTACAAGATGTGCACGATGGGGGCGCGAATTAAGTTTAGTCGTTAGCTATTCTTAAAAAATTGGTATCTCAGAAACGATTCTGTTAGTTTATTTAGAGTGAGTTTTTAAACAAACGGCGTTATTAAAAACGGAATTTTCACTTAAGGGCATTCATTGAATGATTTTTTTTACTAGTTTCATTCAACTTTTGAATATCACTCGCATTTTTAAAACACTGTTGACAACTCGTTTACAGAATTTCGTCGTGGTCGTGCTTCCGCCAGCAATGAACTTCGTGAATGTAGACCAAAATTGGTTGATCAAAACCGTCGATGTTGTGCACAACAAGGTTGATTAGAATCAATCTGCGATTTGCCGTGAGAAAAACGCGTGCTTAGGCACATCGAGGACTGCAGTGCACTGAATTGTGTATGAATATTTAACTGTGAAAAAGATATGTTCCCCATGGGTCACGCACTTTTTGGCCGAAATCCAAAACCACGCTCATGTCACTTGGCATAATGCAGAAACAATTTTAACGAAGAATTGCAAAATCCATATTTAACCTCGTTACAAGAGACAAAAATTGGATATATTCGTACGAGCCGAAAGTTAATCAACACTCAACTGTTTGGGTGTTCCAAAATGCACGCATGCAAACATGAGTGTTTCTTTCGCGAAGCACTCTCAAAGAAGTGCTCGTTTTTTTTTTCTTTGGTTGCACTACACATGTCGTGGCCACTGCTTCAGAATAGCGAATAACCGTTAATTCCGAACGACACAAAACTATTTCTTTGTCGTAAGTCATCGCTGAAATCAGAAAAATAAGGAATCGTTGCATCACTCTTCATCATGACATTACCTGCCATCACGCAGCGCATCAAATAGTATAGTTATTTTCTTTTTGATTTATTTATCAGTTTCCACGTAACCATGCGACCTAAAGTTACTGGGCCATGGGACGTGTCATTACACAGTTTAAAGGAAACTGAACAGAAAATTTATAAGCAAGGGAAGGTAAAGAATCAATTAAGCGCAAAAAAAACTCTAAGAGAGTGTATGAGTTACTAATACGTTACAGAGAACAATTCTCGACTGCTGAGAGGCAGTTTTGAAGTGAGTAGGGTGCGCCATAAGGAAATCTGTCGACTTACATTGGAAGACTTTGGGCTTGTAATTCAATTTTTCCAGTTGTGTTGCAAATTTGTGGTAAATGACATCTGCTGAATACCGCAGATCTTTCTGTGCAGTGCTTACATGAGTGTTACTCGAGTGCAAATCGTCTTTCAGTGAGATGTTCATGGAATTAATGTTGCAATTCGTTCTGAATGAGTCGGTATTGTCAATAACCAATTATCTTAAGTAGTGTGTAAGTCTAGGGACCGATGACCATAGCAGTTTCGTTCCTTAGGAATTGACACATACATCTTAATGGGCGATATGTACGGGGATGTTGGAGTCAGAATTCGAAGACATCTGAACAATGGTCTACATGTAATTCGTGAAATAGCACTGCAGATCAGTTTCAACGTCCTTTTCTGGGCTAAGAAAATTCTTGGTGAGCGCGTAGAATTGCCCTAAAATATAAGATAATAGAGTCAAAGTTGCAATTTCCTGCGGTGTGTAAGACTTTAAAACCTTTCAAAGTAAAGTACCTACCCAGTCATCGTCATACTCCCTACAAGACTCGATGTTAACTGTAAATTATAGCCGGCCGGAGTGGCCGACCGGTTCTAGGCGCTTCAGTCTGGAACGGAGTGACCGCTACGGTCGCAGGTTCGAATCCTGTCTCGGGCATTGATGCGTGTGATGTCATTAGGTTAGTTAGGTTTAAGTAGTTCTAAGTTCTCGGGAACTGATGACCACAGATGTTAAGTCCCATAGGGCTCAGAGTCATTTGAACCACTTTTTTTTCTTTTTTTTAAAAAAAATTACGGCCGGCCGGAGTGGCCGACCGGTTCTAGGCGCTTCAGTCTGGAACCAAGTGACCGCTACGGTCGCAGGTTCGAATCCTGCCTCGGGCATTGATGTGTGTGATGTCCTTAGATTAGTTAGGTTTAAGTAGTTCAAAGTTCTCGGGGACTGATGACATCAGAAGTAAAGTCCCATAGTGCTCAGAGCCATTTGAACCATTTGTAAATTACGCAACGGAATCGCTATCTCGAAATTCCTAACATAGAATCACAAGGTGGGAAATTGCAATAATCCAACCACTTTACTATCCATTCAGTCAATAGAATAAACCAGTGAACTGAAGAAAAGTACGTGCTCCTTCAAGCAAAAATGCAAATGAAACATAAACCGATTGATTGTTATACTAACAAAATACAGAGTATTTGCATGAATATCCCACGCAAAAACAGAGTTAATTGCTGACGACAATGAACAAGATGGTGAGATGGTTACCGTATCCTAGCTGCTCAGTAAATCGTGAATCCAATACAGCCCAATGATTAATTTAGAAACTCCGCATCAAACGATACTAATACATGAATCGGGTTTAGCGGAGCCGTGGAAACGGTATACTTTCTATATAAACTCTAACCCCCACGTAGTGAGCCGTGCTGCTGCATACTCTCACCAATATGCTGTCGCGGTAAGTCGGAGGACCATGGTTGCAGTTAAGAATCAGAATCTTGTTCGCCAGGACTCGGACACTTCCAAGTGCCAAGACGTCTCAAACCAGCGACCTGTCTCTGTCCACCATCAATCTGGCTGCAAATGTCAGTCAGTGGAAATGTTACTCTTTTCCACCAATAGCGTGTCAGAGCCACATTTAATAAATCCCCACCCCGGGATGTCGTCAGTCACAGCACATCTGGGCCAATCACAGCACATCTTCCTCACTGGTTTGTCCTAGAAACTCCCGTCTGATGTCACATGGCGATGGGCGAATTAGAGCGTAGTTTAAACTTCTGAATTTCCCGAGGGCAAATCACATTCCAAGACTTGTACTTTTCCGCCACAAATTGTGGTGTCCCAGCAAGCACTTGCAATTGTTACCCTCGGCCCTCTCAGGAGGCAAGTCGTGCCACAGACGGGTAACTCCGACAGCAAAAAGGACCGGCAGGTTCCATAAGCTTCCGTCAGTGGCGACTTGACTCGAGCAAGCCAGCACAAAACTCTTGAGTACCCTTGACACACCTGACGCATTCAGAACAGTGTGCGGGCTGTACATTTATCACGTGTTCACAGACTGAAACTATTAGCCCCTTTACCGACGACCACTGTAATTTTATAAAATATGTTTCTCTGCAGTAAACCACTGTAGTGACGGTTTAAGCAGATGCAAGTAAAGCGTATCTCGTAATCAGCACAATCAAATGCTTTTGTCAAATCAAAGAATTTACTTATTGTCCTCAAAATCCAGTTTAGCCCTACTGTTGCCTCACAAAGGAATAAATTGCACCTTCTATCGATACTCTTTTCCTGAAGCCAAACTGCGACTATGACAACAAATTATGTTTACTATTCTTTTGTACAATGCCTTCTCAAAAACTTTAGAAACCACAGGTAACAAGGAACCTGGCCACAAAGTTTACGGTGTCCGGCGGTAGGTACTGTATGCAGCCATACACAGAGAGGGTAACCCTCTAGAGCAGTGACACACAGCTATGATTAGACACGCACAGAGGACACACCCAACACTGACTGTGTTATGCTTCCGTCTATCGTCCTGGAAATTGTTCCCACGAGGGCATCCCTCCAGCATTACTTCATCTGCGTAAAAAATAGTATCAACATATAGGTATCGATACTTCCGGAGAACTTGCATGAATAGTATTGCACAAAGACTACTCACTTGAATAGGTATCGATACTTTGATCGTACTGGAAATCGCTAGTAAAAGTTATACAATCTGTAAACATGCTAGAGAGCACGCCACTTGGCGCATCAGCAGAGAGAACTGCGCAAAACACTGGCTGTCTAATCTGTACTGCAAAATACTTCCAAGGAAGCTTTCTCGCTAGTTTCGTCCAATAAAGGTAAATGAGTTATTTTAGTACTTAATCATTATATTTAAATTGCAAGGTTCTTTTCCTGTTTTTTAATGACTTTTTATTTCAGACAGAAGTACAAACTACAAAAAAATAAATTGAGGCACTGGTATTTCTTATCTGAAAGGCTAGGTGGTCCCTTAAATTGGTCTAAGAAGGCTTTTTAGACTTCCTGACGAAGCTGCAACCTAATTTTAAAGTGCCTGGCGCAAAATATGTAAAAAAATATGGTTCAAGCAAAATATGGGGGTTGTGTGGCTACAGCTGGAGTTAGTTTGTCAGAAATAGCCAAAATTCGTCTCACGCTGTATATTTGGACTGAAACAATGAACAAACAAGGCTTTTTATGTGCTATAGCCCACTTTGTATAAAACGACGAATGTGTATATTTTACCTAGCCACTCGTGCGCTAAATGAAAACCATACGGCTGAATATCTATGGAAAGCACTTCCAGATATTATTGATAACTGGAATATACGAGGGTTGGAACTTTAATAGTGACAACTATTTATTTACAGCTCGTACAAAATAGATACGTGTTTCAAAGTTTTACTGACGATCAAAGTGGTCACCAGCATTGTGTATAACCCGTTGCCAGCGATGTGGAAGTCGTAGGCTACTCTTAGCAGTGCCAGTTGTGTTGACAGTTCGAGTGGCGCGGTCTATTGCCAAACGAATTTGTAGCAGTTCTGAAGCGAATGCCGTGAAGTGTTTCCTTCAGTTTAGAAATAGAGTTGAACTTACGAGGACTTAAGTCAGGTGAGTGCAGTTGGTGGTACAGCACGTAGCAGACCTATTAGTCAACCAAATCAGTAACAGCTTGCACTGTACGTTCTTGAGCATTGTCCTGCAAAATGATGGTCAGGTCCTGCATAAAGTGTCATCATTTCTGTCTCTATGCTGTTCATTTCTGGAACACAACCCCTTAGAAAAATTTGTGAATTACTGTGCTGATGAACCTCCTACGTTATTTGATTTTCAAACAGCTGAGCAGAAGTGAACGTACTCAGACATTTCTCTCTTTACTTATTCTGATCAACACTAAACTGAAACACAATATTTTTAGCGCAACGCAATCTGACTTTCAATAATCCCTATAAAGAAATGGCCCTGACTAACAATAACCTATACCTATCGTGAATCACTTACCTCACAAAAATCTGCGATACTCGAACTACTGCAATACAGCGAGTGCCAATACTGCCAGGTAAATAAAAGATTCCAACTACTGAAGGCACTAACTACTGATAGGCATAGTTAGCAAATGAAAGATTTTGATAGAGAACAAACAACGTATTTACCTTAATAATATTCAAAAGTCATCATATATATATATATATATATGTTCATGATATACAGTATTACAAATTTACTCTTTCTGATGGGCACACGTCCAGATCGTCCGCTCTCAAAATTCTGCCATCTCTCTCCCCACATCCACCACTGCCGGGGGTTCACCTCCAACTGCGCAACGCTACGCGCTGTTCACATCCAACTGCCCAACACTACAATAGCAAATATTCCAACAATGCAAACCAGCCACAGACTTCACATAGCACAGTCAGTGATTTTCATATAGAGCGCTACGTGGTGTTACCAACATAAAAACCTAAACAGCCTACTTACACAGTCAGGCGCCAGCTGCGTCGGACCACTGAAATCCTGAAAGACGCTGAGAAGGGCCTACGGACGTCCTAAACTCAATCGCGTATTCGCACGCCGGTCGTGGGGCCCCCACCAAAGCGAGAAGCAATATGGTGAAACAAAAAACTTTAGTCTTCATATGTTGCGATTCAGCCATGGTCAAATTCTGACACGTGCGGCGAACGTTTTCTCCTTACGTGAGGCTGTGACGGTTCGCCTGTAACGGCCGTCAGTAAGTAATTTTTATCACTGTGCTCATCATAAAGATAAAAGAATTTATAAAACGACACTGCTCAGCAGCCAAGCGAAACTACAAGCGAGGAAAATCGTTTGTGAAAGACTGTCGAAGAAAGCTATAGATTGTAACGAGCCATACAGTATCCAGAGGTGCTGTGGAAGACGAAATTCCCTGACATTCGACTGCCTGAGCAACGACAGCAGGGCGACAAGGCCGACTGAACGAAAAATATAAACGTATCTAATTATGTACATTTAATCGCTGTATTGTATTTTTAATAGATTATGTGGATCACTCATTTTGCGCCAGGACAATTTTCTTTGACTTATTTTGAATTTGTATTACCTGAATTGTTTAAGAGATAGAGACATACGAGATTCAGTAACTGAACTGTGTCATGGAGAATACAATGCCAGGATAAAAATTAGTACATCTGGAAAGACTATATCGATTTTGATAGGATGATGACATATGCTACCTGGGGGGGAGGGGTAGTAGAAGTACTGATAATGATTTCAACGTCGTCTCCCAACAGAAGGAGTATACCCGGGCCGCTGAAACATTGCACTTGACGTTTGCGTATGAAGTTGGCAGAGTAACAGAATAACAAGTGAAGAACGATAGGCGCTAGGCGTTCAGCGTGGGGCGCCAGCCAATCACAGCGCAGTGAGCACTGCTGTTGCTCACGTGCTGTGACGTCAAAGTTCCCGCGTTGCCGGCTTTGTTTAGTGAATGTGTATACAACGTGAGTTGTATGTTGTTTACCGCGTGTTTTCGTTGTAGTGTGTGCTATATCGTTGTGACTTTTGTTACGTTGTGAGTTTACGTACTTGGAAAATGCCACCGAAAAGACTTCGTTCATCTATTGATCCTTTGCGTCGAGGGGTGCCGCTAAACAGCCAGCCACTCGGGTTGCTACGCAGAACTCGTGAGTTTTACGAGCAGGAGAAAAACTACGTAAGCATTCATGGACAGCCATCAATTCCTGCCGACAAAGTGGTGGAACGTACGTCGAAAACTCTTGGTATTAGTGCAGGAACGGTAGCAAGTAAGGGCGTATTACTACAAAACTTGGAAGATACTGAAGTGAGCCGTAATGATTCCGAGCTGTCTGGATCAAATAATACATTTTTATCAACCCCGGGAAAGAAGAAAAAGCGGCCCAGCCCTATTACAGATTTAGATTCTTTCCAGACTGATGCAGTTCGTAGGCATGTTTATGCTTACTACAGCAGAAAAGGGTATCCGACTGTATCTAAGTTATTAATCTCTTTAAAAGAAAGTGAACTCTTCAGGGGTGGTAAAACATCACTAAAAATTGTGCTAAAAATATGGGTTTCCGTTACAAAACGCTAAACAGACGCAAAGTACTGTTAGAGAGGCCACATATTGTTACCGCTCGTAGCATTTTCTTGCACAAAATTGTGGGCAGAGACATTCATTTCATAATTTGGCTAGACGAAACGTGGGTTAATGCCGGGGAAGCTGTCAGTAAATGTTGGACGGATAACACAGCCAGCAGTAGCGGCCATCAGCCGACGGGAAGAGGAGCTAGATTAATTGTGATCCATGCAGGCTCCTCCAGTGGTTTTGTCCCTGACGCACTTTTAGTTTTTAGATCAAAAAAGACTGGTGATTACCATGAAGATATGGATCACACACGATTTGTTGAGTGGTTCAGGAATCTTTTAAAACAATTTCCTGTCCCTACAACAATTGTAATGGACAATGCTCCATATCATTCGGTGATACAGAACAAAGCCCCAACTACAAATGATCGGAAAGAAGTTATGGTGCAGTGGTTACAGGCTCGAAATATTGCAGCGGATATGAGTATGACAAAGGTTCTGTTATATTCTCTTGTTAAAGAAAATTAGCCTAATACATACGTAGTAGACGAAATTTCCAAGGAGCAGGGTCATACTGTAATAAGGCTGCCACCATATCACTGCCATTTCAACCCCATTGAGTTAGTATGGAGTGACGTAAAAATGTATGTAAGGAACAACACCAAGTCCTTTACAATAACAGAGGTGGAAAAGCTGTTGCGTGAAGCTCTTGTGATTGTGGATGCAGCCTCATGGAGAAAAGAAGTAGAGCACGTCGAGAAGCTTATACGAGCAGCACAGACAATAGAAGGCATTATCAGTGACCATGAACAATTAATGACTTGTCTTGCCGATGACGACGATGAAGACGGTTTTAGCGATGAATCGGACAACAGTGACGATGGCGAGCTGGATGGAATTGCGCCATTATCGCTGTAAATTGGTGAGTGAAAAATTACTAATATTGGTTATTTATTGCAATCTCGGTTATTATTTATTTTGTAAACTACATACATTATTGATTTTAAAGTACCAGTCGTCCGATGCTTGTTTTTTGTATTTCTTTGATCCGTTATCGAATGGGTGCGCATTGTTATGCTTTTACATGCATTATTGTACGGTTGTTTACTTCCTGTCGTTGTAGTACAACTAAAAACGAGTTTTTATATACATTGTAATTGCTCAATCGCTTGCATTTACGAGACGGGACGAAAAACTGTATCGTCTGCTGTGTGTGTAGAGGCTGCTGTTGTAACATCGCTATTATAGTATAGCCAACCTAACGAGACAAAAAGCGAACTGTGAAGTGCAATCTTTCGCCGGCGGCGGTATAGTGGCATAGCTACCAGACCGCCATCTGTGTCTACCCTTTAATAGGGATTCCTCACAGCCAGAGGGTTCAGTGTGTTACATATGTGCGATGCAAGCAGCCAACTGAGCGAGTTTGAAAGAGATCAAATTGTGACTTTCCGAGTGAAGGGATGGTCCTTTCCGAGAACTGCCACAAAAGCTGGACATACTGCGTCAATTGTGCAACAATGCTGGTAGCGGTGGGCACGTGAACGTTCTCACTCCTGAAGACGAGGTCCTGGACGCCCACGCACCAGAGACGTCCGCCAGGATCGTCGTACTGTAACGGTGGCAGTGGCAGGTCGTACAGCTACCACAGCACAGATAAGACGGCTTGTCTGCCCAGACGTGTCAACACGAGCTGTTGCGAACCAGTTATTAGCAGTCGGAATACGGGCACACGCGCCTCTAGCCTGTCTTCCACTAACGCCATAGCATCGACGTGCACTGTGTCGTCAGGGTATCACCTGGAGGATGGAATGGCCTGCCGTGGCCTTCAGCGATGAAAGCAGATTCTGCCTGCATGCAAGTGATGGGTTTGCGAGTACGACGTAGACGTGGTGACTGCTGTCTCGCAGAGAGCATCCGTCCAAGGCACACTGACCCCACACCAGGCATTATGGTCTGGGGAGCAATAAGCCACACTCTCGTCCACGTTTGGTGTTTCTTCAGGGGGCGTTAACCAGCGCTCAATACGTGCTGAATGTTGTTAGACTCGTTCTTTTGCCTTTCTTGCAACAGGAAGGCGATATGTTACTCCAACAAGATAGTGCTCGCCCACACAGTGCCCGTGGACCTGCAAAACGAGCAGCAACATCCCTGGCCATCATGGTCTCCGGACTTGTCTCCAATCGAGCATGTGGGGGATATATAGCTTGGCACCCAGAGCTCACTGTAGCCCAAGCTTTAAAAAAATACAGATTATGACCCTACCATCAATATTTATACTACATTAATGCATATTAAGGAAAACTATTCCAGTTATCGCCGGCCGTAGTGGTTCTAGGCGCTTCAGTTTGGAACCGTGCAACCGCTACAGTCGCAGGTTTGAATCCTGCCACGGGCATGGATGTTTGTGATGGCCTTAGGTTTGTTAGGTTTAAGTAGTTCTAAGTTCTAGGGGACTGATGACCTCAGATGTTAAGTCCCATAGTGCTCAGAGCCATTTGAACCATTTGCTGCTAAGAGATTGTAAATTTCATGAGAAATTATTGTGTTAGTTACAGCATGCATCAAACTGTTATCAACAGTGTGACATGCGACATAATTATAACATAAGAAACAATCAGCATATAGTTTCCTTCCAATGTAACTATAAAAATACACAAAAAAATTTAATGCCATACAACATATCAGGAATTTTCTAATTCAGCAATTCAAAAAAAAAAAAGTAAAAGAATTTCTTCTTGACCTCAGCATTTATGTAACTGATGAGTTTTTAAGAGAGGCAAAGAATATGGTATGACTACACTTTATGTGGTCAGTTTGTATATGCTTCTATATCTGAGTAAGTCTGTATAATATAATTAAATAATGGAATAGATGATAATATAATGTTGAAATGCGTAGCTTTTTAAAATGTATTGAATTAATGAGATTAATTTTTCGGCATGAATGACATGCACAATAAGCTGAGCTATTCCTGGAAATAAGTTCGTGTTAGTTCATATTATTTTGCAGGACGAAGTAGTTTCTTTCTTTGCTGTAGATTTGTGCTTACCATTCTTTATAATGCTACGTTTGGTCCACGTCTTCACCTTTGAAGTCATGACCGTGTTCCCATTAAGCTTATCGGATCTTCGTAATTTTCCAAAGTACACAGGTGGGCTTCAGTTTTTGTAACTATCGTACTATTTGAAACAAAAAACTCACACGACCTTTCTGTTAATAAACCAATACTGTATTTTTCTGAACGGCGCACATATGAAATACATACTCGTCACTTATTCATAGCGACCCCAATATGGCGGTCTACAATTACTCCCTAAAAATGGCGTGCTTCTGCTTCTCACTCATTCATTAGCTGAACGCGAATCCTCCCTTCCTCATACTGATACAAAAAAATCTCCTCTGTTTTTTTAACAACTGAAACTCAAAAATAACTGATGGTAGGCATAGGCTCTATGATGGGCCACCACTTCATCTTTTCTCTTTGCATTTAAAGAAGACGAAAACATAAAAGATATGCAAAAGATTTATGACATCTGTAACTGGCTAAATTTACTATGCAATTGTAATTTTGTACCAGAAGTTTCTCTGTTTTGTATTTTGTATTAGTGAAGTTCGGTGGCAGGAGGAACAAGACTTTTGATCAGGTGAGTATAGGGTTATAAATAGAAAATGAAATAGGGGTTAATGCAGGAGTAGGTTTAATAATGAATAAAAAATAGGAGTGCGGGTAAGCTACTACCAAGGGCATAGTGAACGCATTATTGTGGCCAAGATAGACACGAAGCCCACACCTACTACAGTAGTACAAGTTTATATGCCAACTAGCTCTGCAGATGACGAAGAAATTGAAGAAATGTATGTTGAGTTAATAATGTTTCAGGGGCAGATGTGGACTCTGACCACAATATATTGGTTATGACCTGTAGACTAAAACTGAAGAAACTGCAAAAAGGTGGGAATTTAAGGAGAAGGGACCTGGATAAACTGACTAAACCAGAGGTTGTACAGAGTTTCAGAGAGAGCATAAGGGAACAATTGACAGGTATGGGGGAAAGAAATACAGTAGACGAAGAATGGGTAGCTTTGAGCGATGAAGTAGTGAAGGCAGCAGACGTTCAAGTAGGTAAAAAGATGAGGGCTAGTAGAAATCCTTGGGTAACAGAAGAAATATTGAATTTAATTGATGAAAGGAGAAAATATAAAACTGCAATAAATGAAGCAGGCAAAAGGGAATACAAATCTCTCAAAAATGAGATCGACAGGAAGTGCAAAATGGCTAAGCATGGATGGCAGGAGGACAAATGTAAGGATATAGAGGCTTATCTCACTAGGGGTAAGATAGATACTGCCTACAGGAAAATTAAAGAGACCTTTGTAGAAAAGAAAGCCACTTGTATGAATATCAAGAGTTCAGATGGGAACCCAGTTCTAAGCAAAGAAGGGAAAGCAGAAAGGTGGAAGGAATATATAGAGGGTCTATACAAGGGCAATGTACTTGAGGCCAATATTATGGAAATGGAAGAGGAGGTAGATGAAGATGAAATGGGAGATACGACACTGCGTGAAGGGTTTGACAGAGCACTGAAAGACCTGAGTCGAAACAAGGCCCCCGGAGTAGACAAAATTCCATTGGAACTACTGACGGCCTTGGGAGAACCAGTCCTGACAAAACTCTACCATCTGGTGAGCAAGATGTATGAAACAGGCGAAATACCCTCAGACTTCAAGAAGAATATAATAATTCCAATCCCAAAGAAAGCAGATGTTGACAGATGTGAAAATTACGGAACAATCAGTTTAATAAGCTACAGCTGCAAAATACAAACACGAAATCTATACAGACGAATTGAAGAAGTAGTAGAAGCCGACCTCGAGGAAGATCAGTTTGGATTCCGTAGAAATACTGGAACACGTGAGGCAATACCGACCTTACGACTTATCTTAGAAGAAAGAATAAGGAAAGGCAAACCTACGTCTATAGCATTTGTAGATTTAGAGAAAGCTTTTGACAATGTTGACTGGAATACTCTCTTTCAAATTCTAAAGGTGGCAGGGGTAAAATACAGGGAGCGAAAGGCTATTTACAATTTGTACACAAACCAGAGGGCAGTTATAAGAGTCGAGGGACACAAATGGGAAGCAGTGGTTGGGAAGGGAGTGAGACAGGGTTGTAGCCTCTCCCCGATGCTATTCAATCTGTATATTGAGCAAGCAGTAAAGGAAACAAAAGAAAAAGTCGGAGTAGGTATTAAAATCCATGGAGTAGAAATAAAAACTTTGATGTTCGCCGATGACATTGTAATTATTTCAGAGACAGCAAAGGACTTGGAAGAGCAGTTGAACAGAATGGATAGTGTCTTGAAAGGAGGGTATAAGATGAACATCAACAAAAGCAAAACGAGGATGATGGAATGTAATCGGATTAAGTCGGGTGATGCTGAGGGAATTAGATTAGGAAATGAGACACTTAAAGTAGTAAAGGAGTTTTGCTATTTGGGGAGCAAAATAACTGATGATGGTCGAAGTAGAGAGGATATAAAATGTAGACTGGCAATGGCAAGGAAAGCGTTTCTGAAGAAGAGAAATTTGTTAACATCGAGTATAGATTTAAATGTCAGGAAGTCGTTTCTGAAAGTATTTGTATGGAGTGTAGCCATGTATGGAAGTGAAACATGGACGATAAATAGTTTGGACAAGAAGAGAATAGAAGCTTTCGAAATGTGGTGCTACAGAAGAATGCTGAAGATTAGATGGGTGGATCACATAACTAATGAGGAGGTATTGAATAGAATTGGGGAGAAGAGGAGTTTGTGGCACAACTTGACAAGAAGAAGGGACCGGTTGGTAGGACATGTTCTGAGGCATCAAGGGATCACAAATTTAGCATTGGAGGGCAGCGTGGAGGGTAAGAATCGTAGAGGGAGACCGAGAGATGAATAAACTAAGCAGATTGAGGAGGATGTAGGTTTTAGTAGGTACTGGGAGATGAAGAAGCTTGCACAGGATAGAGTAGCATGGAGAGCTGCATCAAACCATTCTCCGGACTGAAGACAACAACAACAACAACAACAACAACAACAACAACAAATGCCTCAGATGATCTCTGAGGTCTCTACTACAATAAAAATCAAATCTAATCTAATATGATTGGACGAGAAGTAACTTGTGCATGCAGTCAACAACTCTTACAGAACTACGTGAACAGGTCGAGCAGCCGTGGAATAATATATCCCAGGACAGTAATCGCAATCTTTACGATCGACTGCATGCTAGAGTCAGCGCCTGCATAGGTTCCCATGGATGGCAACACACGTACTAATATGGATGTTTCAGCACGGGTCGACACTTAATACCTCACAAGCGCTTGTCCTATTGAAATGAAAATATAATAATTTCATGTACTCCCTATGCACTGTTGCAGCAATAAATATTGAGTAAATTGGAAACCTGTAAAAGGGTAAACCAATTTTTTATATATCGAACCTGAATCACAGCAGTTTATTGGGTTTTCTTTGTATCTCGAAGCGACTGTGTACTCAATCAGAGCTGTGACTTTAATTTGTTGTGTAATATTCTCCGAAGCAGTTGATTATGCCTGAAGATAATTACGAACTGTTTAAGTCAGTTACCCCTTGGAACTCATACTTACTCTTAGGGAATCCAATTTTTTTTTCCTATTTTCATTTCGCGTTTAGCCACTGTTGCATCCCGACACAGGTTCGCTGCCACTGCATGGCGCAGTCAGGACGTTAACGACATTGTGAGTTTAGTTTGTTCTCTTATAGACCTTTATAGCGGAGATGAGAAGGAGAAAATCTCCTTGGTTGGAGGGGGTTAGGTTACAGAAGATTGGTAGCTCTCGTGGAATTTGCAGGAATGGTTTGCTGTGGTAACAGTTTATCACTCTCTCTTTGATCAATTTACTGTTCTAAAAAACACATTTACTTATTGAGGTGTCAGACCAAAACCCCACATCAGAGTGTCAGATGCTTTCAGTAATAATTAGGACCGATCTCTATCAGAGATGAGTGCTTGGCTATTACTCGGTGTGCTACCTATCAGCCACTTACCCTAACTAATCAATCGCCAGCACTGTGAACTTGTGATGAAGTAAGCAGGGATATTCTTACTTCTCCTCTTGTTTTGCCAACTGCCTCCTTAAAATTCATTTTTTCATGTCTGACTAATCACCATTAACATACGTGAGCATAATCTGCATTTTCATAAAAAAGAGAGGTTGGCCCTGAATTTTAAAGAATATAACACAAGGTCTAATTTTGTGCTTGGTTTTATGTAATTGATTTACTAATTTATTTTGATTATGCCTAGTTAGTATCTGTTGTTATAGGGTGAAATCAATAATTGTTTCATAACTTAAATTCTATTGTTGACTGATACATAAATATAAATTCTATAATAATTATAAACATTTGGAGTAACAACTAATAGTATTATTAAAGGATATATTTGGCTCTATTCGAAAACATGTTAGCAAAGCCAGCCCTTAAGTAATTCCAAAGTAATTAACAGATTTGTCAAAAGTATTGTTTGCGTAACCATATCTGTTAATTTCATCATATAACAAATAATTCGGCCAACTCTCGTAGTTGAAGAACATTAAAAAGAAGGAATTTTTCGATGTATTCAGTTAATTTAATGAGTTAAGTTCTAATTGTAATTTCTGTAAATTAAACATCAAACAATGTGTAGTTTCAGTGCCTATTATTGTGCTGATATATAAGGGCCCGATTTTTGGTCCCGAGACAGTCAGTCCGGGGCCGAGTTTCAGACAAGAACCTGTCTTGGTTAGAAAACGACAATGCATCATCTTAACTGTGAAATAAGTGGTACACCAATAGTCCAAGTATTAAAGCAATGGCAGTGTTTGTTCAGTTTATCTGAAAGACTGTCAAATGTGAGATTAGGTTTTTACTGCTCGTAGATGTTCGACAGTAAACTACTGTAGCAGTATGTGGATATTTGCCTCCAACCTATTAATGAGGCTTATCGGAAGTTAAACAATAGTTAACTGGCCATATTAAATTGTGTAAATTGGAGGGTTGTGAACAGTGAAAGTAAAGAACTATGAAACGCGAATATGCACCTGTCGGCTACATCATTTAAAGTAGTCAGTGTTGAACTGCCAAGTCCATTTTTAGTCAATGTAGCAACGCTGTGCGTCGACACCGAGGACAATCAACGAAGAAACAAAGCAGGCAAATGTCACAGACTACTTAACTAGTAGGCCTATTCACGGGCCGCTTTGCCCACTTTACAAGACACAAGTCCAAGCAGCGACTTGTTCCCGCTATTCACTGAAATTCCGCTATTCTAACTCTTTGATGCAGAGTGAGTCACTGCCCAGCAGTATTCCAATGAATATTGTAAAACACTACTTAGCTGGCAGTTACTCTGTGTCCACCAGATTCTATCACCGTCTTCTGGTAGGTGAAGTGTTTATTGTTACATCACGTGTTGCTGTGAAATGTCACTGTCCTCTAAATCCCCGGAAATTGAAAGCTGACCCAACTCACAGCTACATGACTCTCTTATATTGTTCTTTAAAGATTCTTCACTCAGCACTCTTCAGTCTCTTTCTGGACCATTCCCTTTGACCCTTCCCTCCACATGTGATCGCCTTAGTGTTTGATTATCTCTCTAAATAGTGCTCGGGACTCTTCCATTATGCGCGTCGGAAAGCTTCCTATTATTCTGCTTACCTTGGCCCTCGGCGCCATTGGCGAGGCGTCGAGTGTACTACTTGCTGACGTGTTTGACCAGGCTCGAAGAGGCAAAATACTAGCCAGTTGCTTTGCAAAGCTTTATCTGACCCTATATCCTTTAGGCTTCCCTCTCTCATGCACATGGGCTGTCTCTTGCATACGAAACCCGGCTAAAGTCTCTCATTATGATCCGACATACAACAAAATTTATTAAACTTTTCTAAGATCACGAGAGCACAAACTTTAGTTGCTACACAGTCAGATAACTAAAATGAGCAAGCAGTCTAACGAACAATTTCACTCTGAAGTGGATCTGAACATTAGACCCCTCCTGAGATAGTTCTCATCTGAACCAAAAACTTTATTAATTTTAGAAGCGCTCAGGATCGGGACTGTGAGCCAGATAGACAATTATAATTTCATTCGTTAATCACCTGCCGACAGAGAGAACGTCACAAGGCAAACACAATAATCTCACAAACAAAAATCATTCTAATGCGATTTTTGAATGGCAGAAGCCGCTGCCTTATCTTTCCTTGCACACAAAATGCAGATAGGTTTATTACTCCCTGCTTTGTGCGACAGCCATTTTGTGCTGAACGCTAGTCATTTACATACTCGGACACAGAAATGTGTCAGTTTGTCTTCATGGTATCGTCATTGCATTTACCACCAGTGTTCTTGACAACAGCAGTAATCTCTAATAGTGGAAAAATCGACAGGTATAGTCCCAGCTACCTTACCTGTACACACTGAAATTCATTTGACTGTCCTCAGACCGTCATACTGAAATATGAACATTGAATGAATTTAGGGGGCAGGGGTGTCTGATAATAGTAGTAAGACATAAATGAACTATTCAACAAATATAAAACGAAGAAATTATTTCCGTGGTGGTAGGCGGTGGTGTTGAATGGAGCATACTGCCTTATGGTGTCATCATTGCATCGATCACCAGTGTACTAGACGACAATTTTAATCTTAATTAACAGTCGCAAAATCAGTGGGATAGTCTTTCTTCTCTTCGCCGCATACGTAGAAATCCCTGGGATTCGACATACACAGGGAAGTTGGACTAGCCTTAAAATGAGAAAACAAAATGACAGTATACGAGCAGGAAAGGCCCACATTACAGTAGAATTTCCCTTATGATCTTACCCTGCCCAGCGATCTGACTTTTTCACTGTGATTCAAACCACAATCGAACACATAAAAATCTGACTACACTTGTGATTGTGTATAGGATCATATGTGACTTGCTAAGACGTGCGCTAAATAAATAAATATTGACATGTGCAACGCTAAGATGCAGAACGAAGTTTGTTACTGAAAATTTGGCAATGAGTTTTCTCTGCTTCTACGGTTCTAAAAACAGCAGTACGTTATTTACCTACGTTTCTAGAATAAGCGCCGTTGCAAAAGAATGTCTTACATTTCTTTTATGTTCCATAGGGCCTGCAGCATAGTATGAATTCAAAGCGCAGGGCACTGCCAAAGATGACGCACACTAAATATGACCTTAACATCGTTGCTCATATGCAGACTCAAGAAACACATGTCAGAGTGCCAATACAATTGGTACGAGAACGTCATAATTTACGAAAAGTGGTCGGAAAGGATGCACGTCAAATAAAAAAACGTCTGTCCAATAAACATCTATAAATTAATAGCACCTACCATAGCTATCCTGTCAGCACCTGCTTTCTTTGGTATTGGAATTATTACATTCTTCTTCCTCCCCCCATGAACCATGGACCTTGCCGTTGGTGGGGAGGCTTGCGTGCCTCAGCGATACAGATGGCCGTACCGTGGATGCAACCACAACGGAGGGGTACCTGTTGAAAGGCCAGACAAACGCGTGGTTCCTGAAGAGGGTCAGCAGCCTTTTCAGTAGTTGCAGGGGCAACAGTCTGGATGATCGACTGATCTGGCCTTGCAACACTAACCAAAACAGCCTTGCTGTGCTGGTACTGCGAACGGCTAAAAGCAAGGGGAAACTACAGCCGTAATTTTTCCCGATGGCATGCAGCTTTACTGTATGGTTAAATGATGATGGCGTCCTCTTGGGTAAAATATTCCGGAGGTAAAATAGTCCTCCATTCGGATCTCCGGGCGGGGACTACTCAGGAGGACGTCGTTATCAGGAGAAAGAAAACTGGTGTTCTAAGGATCGGAGCGTGGAATGTCAGATCCCTTAATCGGGCAGGTAGGTTAGAAAATTTAAAAAGGGAAATGGATAGGTTGAAGTTAGATATAGTGGGAATTAATGAAGTTCGGTGGCAGTAGGAACAAGACTTTTCGTCAGGCGACTACAGGGTTATGAACACAAAATCAAATAGGGGTAATGCAGGAGTAGGTTTAACAATGAATAAAAAAATTGGAGTGCGGGTAAGCTACTACAAACAGCATAGTGAACGCATTATTGTGGCCAAGATAGACACGAAGCCCATACCTACTACAGTAGTATAAGTTTATATGCCAACTAGCTGTGCAGATGATAAAGAAATTGATGAAATGTTTGATGAGATAAAAGAAATTATTCAGATAGTGAAGGGAGACAAAAATTTAATAGTCATGGGTGACTGGAATTCGATAGTAGGAAAAGGAAGAGAAAGAAACACAGCAGGTGAATATGGAATGGGGGTAAGAAATGAAAGAGGAAGCCGTCTGGTAGAATTTTGCACAGAGAATAACACTTGGTTCAAGAATCATAAAAGATGGTTGTATACATGGAAGAATCCTGGAGATACTAGAAGGTATCAGATAGATTATATAATGGTAAGACAGAGATTTAGGAACCAGGTTTTAAATTGTAAGACATTTCCAGCGGCAGATGAGGACTCTGACCACAATCTATTGGTTATGAACTGTGGATTAAAACTGAAGAAATTGCAAAAAGGTGGGAATTTAAGGAGATGGGACCTGTATAAACTGACTAAACCAGAGGTTGTACAGAGTTTCAGGGAGAGCATAAGGGAACAATTGACAGGAATGGGGGAAAGAAATACTGTAGAAGAAGAATGGGTAGCTCTGAGGGATGAAATAGTGAAGGCAGCAGAGGATCATGTAGGTAAAAAGACGAGGGCTAGTAGAAATCCTTGAGTAACAGAAGAAATATTGAATTTAACTGATGAAAGGAGAAAATATAAAAACGCAGTAAATGAAGCAGACAAAAGGGAATACAAACGTCTCAAAAATGAGATCGACAGGAAGTGCATAATGGCTAAGCATGGATGGCTAGAGGACAATTGTAAGAGGCTTATCTCACTAGGGGTAAGATAGATACTGCCTACAGGAAAATTAAAGAGACCTTTGTAGAAAAGAAAGCCACTTGTATGAATATCAAGAGTTCAGATGGAAACCCGAAGGGAAAGCAGAAAGGTGGAAGGAATACACAGAGGGTCTATACAAGGGCGATGTACTTGAGGACAATATTATGGAAATGGAAGAGGATGTAGATGAAGATGAAATGGGAGATACGATACTGCGTGAAGAGTTTGACAACGCACTGAAAGACCTGAGTCGAAACAAGGCCCCCGGAGTAGACAAAATTCCATTGGAACTACTGACGGCCATGGGAGAGCCAGTCCTGACAAAACTCTACCATCTGGTGAGCAAGATGTACGAAACAGGCGAAATACCCTCAGACTTCAAGAAGAATATAATAATTCCAATCCCAAAGAAAGCAGGTGTTGACAGATGTGAAAATTACGGAACAATCAGTTTAATAAGCTACAGCTGCAAAATACTAACACGAATTCTTTGCAGACGAATGGAAAAACTAGTAGAAGCCGACCTCGAGGAAGATCAGTTTGGATTCCGTAGAAATACTGGAACACGTGAGGCAATACTGACCTTACGACTTATCTCAGAAGAAAGAATAAGGAATAGCAAACCTACGTTTATATCATTTGTAGACTTAGAGAAAGCTTTTGACAATGTTGACTGGAATACCCTCTTTCAAATTCTAAAGGTGGCAGGGGTAAAATACAGAGTGCGAAAGGCTATTTACAATTTGTACAGAAACCAGATGGCAGTTATAAGAGTTGAATGACATGAAATCGAAGCAGTGGTTGGGAAGGGAGTGAGACAGGGCTGTAGCCTATCCCTGATGTTATTTAATCTGTATATCGAGCAAGCAATAAAGGAAACAAATGAAAAATTCGGAGTAGATATTAAAATCCATGGAGAAGAAATAAAAACTTTAAGGTTCGCCGATGACATTGTAATTCTGTCAGAAACAGCAAAGGACTTGGAAGAGCAGTTGAACAGAATGGATAGTGTCTTGAAAGGAGGGTATAAGATGAACATCAACAAAAGCAAAATGAGGATAATGGAATGTAGACGAATTGCATCAGATCATGCTGAGGGAATTAGATTAGCAAATGAGACACTTAAAGTAGCAAAGGTGTTTTGCTATTTGAGGAGCAAAATAACTGATGATGGTTGAAGTAGAGAGGATATAAAATATAGACTGGCAATGGCAAAGAAAGCGTTTCTGAAGAAGAGAAAGTTGTTAACATCGAGTATAGATTTCAGTGTCAGGAAGTCGTTTCTGAAAGTATTTGTATGGAGTTTAGCCATATATGGAAGTGAAACATGGACGATAAATAGTTTGGACAAGAAGAGAATAGAAGCTTTCGAAATGTGGTGCTACAGAAGAATGTTGAAGATTAGGTGGGTAGATCACATAACTAATGAGGAAGTATTGAGTAGGATTGGGGGAAGAGAATTTTGTGGCACAACTTGACCAGAACAATGGAGCGGTTGGTAGGACATCAAGGGATCACGAATTTAGTATTGGAGGGCAGCGTGGAGGGTAAAAATCGTAGAGGGAGACCAAGAGATGAGTACACTAAGCAGATTCAGAAGGATGTAGGTTGCAGTAAGTACTGGGAGATGAAGAAGCTTGCACAGGATAGAGTAGCATGGAGAGCTGCATCAAACCAGTGTCGGGACTGAAGACAACAACAACAACAACACCATAGCTATAAACATAGACTACTACGAACATATAGGAGCCATAGATATACGCGCAATCAAATATGTATGTATCATCTGTAAAACAGCGCTAATTCTTTGTAAACAAGTGACATCATAGCTGCAAAACTGTCAAATTACTGTCATGACACATTAATTACTACCTTAACTCAATCAGTACAGAACGACAGTGGAAATACAGTTGCCAACGATTATATATGTATGTTACTCCATCTAGACAATATACAGGGTGGTCCATTGATCGTGACCGGGCCAAATATCTCACGAAATAAGCGTCAAGCGAAAAAACTACAAAGAACGAAACTTGTCTAGCTTGAAATGGGAAACCTGATGGCGCTATGATTGGCCCGCTAGATAGCGCTGCCATAGGTCAAACGGATATCGACTGTGTTTTTTTAAAAATAGGAACCCCAATGTTTTATTACATATTCGTGTAGTACGTAAAGAAATATGAATGTTTTAGTTGGACCACTTTTTTCGTTTTGTGATAGATGGCGCTGTAATAGTCACAAACATATGGCTCACAATTTAAGACGTACTGTTGGTAACAGTTAAGTTTTTTAAATTAAAATACAGAGCGTAGGTTCTTTTGAACATTTTATTTCGGTTGTTCCAATGTGATACATGTACCTTTGTGAAGTTATCATTTCTGAGAACGCATGCTGTTACAGCGTGATTACCTGTAAATACCACATTAATGCAATAAATGCTCAAAATAATGTCAGTCAAATTCAATGCATTTGGCAGTACGTGTAACGACATTCCTCTCGACAGCGAGTAGTTCGCCTTCCGTAATGTTCGCACGAGCATTGACAATGCTCTGACGCATGTTGTCAGGCGTTGTCGTTGGATCACGATAGCAAATATCCTTCAACTTTCTCCCCAGAAAGAAATGTGGGGACGTCAAATCTGGTGAACGTGCGGGCCATGGTATGGTGCTTCAACGACCACTCCACCTGTCATCAAATATGCTGTTCAATACCGCTTCAACCGCACGCGAGCTATGTGCCGGACATCGCCATTCTGTCATGCAGTGAAACATCTTGTAGAAATATCGGTAGAACATTACGTAAGAAATCAGCATACACTGCACCATTTAGATTGCCATCATAAAATGGGGGCCAATTACCTTTCCTCCTATAATGCCGCGCCATACATTATCCCTCCACGGTCGCTTATGTTCCAATTGTCGCAGCCATCGTGGCTTTTCCGTTGCCCATAGTGCATATTATTCCGGCTTACGTTACCGCTGTTGGTAAATGTCGCTTCGTCGCTAAATAGAACGCGTGCAAAAAATCTGTCAACGTCCCGTAATTTCTCTTGCGTCCAGTGGCAGAACTGTACCGACGTTCAAAGTCGTCGCCATGCAATTCCTGGCGCACAGAAATTTGGTACGGGTGCAATCGATGTTGATGTAGCATTCTCAACACCGACGTTTATGAGATTCCCGATTCTCGCGCAATTTTCGTGCTACTGATGTGCGGATTAGCCGCGACAGCAGCTAAAACACCTACTTGGGCATCATCATTTGTTGCAGGTCGTGGTTGACGTTTCACATGTGGCTGAACACTTCCTGTTTCCTTAAATAACTTAACTATCGGGCGTAGGGTCCGGACACTAGGATGATGTCGTCCAGGATACCGAGCAGCCTACATAGTACACGCCCGTTGGGCATTTTGATCAGAATAGCCATACATCAACACGATATCGACCTTTTCCGCAGTTGATAAACGGTCGATTTTAACATGGTTAATGTATCACGAAGCAAATACCGTCCGTACTGGCGGAATGTTACGTGATACCACGAACTTATACGTTTGCGACTATTACAGCGCCATCTATCACAAAGCGAAAAAAGTGGCTTAACTAAAACATTCATATTTCTTTATGTAGTACATGAATATGTAATAAAAATGGGGGTTCCTATTTTAAAAAACGCAGTTGATATCCGTTTGACCTATGGCAGCGCCATCTAGCAGGCCAACCATAGCGCCATCTGATTTGCCTCTTCAAGCTAGACGAGTTTCGTTCTTTGTAGTTTTATCGTATGATACTTATTTCGTGAGATATTTGGCCCGGTGACTATCAATGGACCACACTGTGTACATAAGTAGCACTCCATGCTCAATGTTCTATTATAACTTAAAAATGTGTAATGAAAATAATGTCACCTACATTGTACCGTATGTTACTCGATAATGGCAGTTTAGCCGAAACAGATGTGCAGTGAAAGAGAAAGAAATAAAAATTAACATCTGACAGCGTGTCTGGACCTCCTTATTAAAATAAGAAACATTGCCTTTCGATTTATTGAATAAAATACACGTACGTGAAATTCGTAAAGAGAGCATGGAATGTATTTATGGTGAAAGTACACGCGTAGAATCATTATCCCGGCAAAGATGGACAAGGTCCTATACTCGTTTCGGCGTTTAGGAAGTGGACATCTTAAGGAAGCGCTGCAGGAGACGGTAGACCTCGGAGCTGGCTACCTCTAACCGGAAGCCAGTGAGCGCCCGGGACAGCGGCAGCAGTTGCAACAAGCGATCCGAGAGGTGACGGCGTTTCGGTGCCTAGGAGTTGGGCTTCTTCAGGAAGCGCTGCAGGCGGCGGCGGGCCTCCGAGCTGGCTATCTCCAGCCTGAAGCCGGTGACGGCCTCTCGCGTCAGCGCGGCGGGTTGCGGCAGCAGCTGCAACAAGCGAGGCGCGTGAGGCAACGCCGGTGGCCCGGGCCCAGTTTGCCCAACCGCTGTTGCGATGGAGTTCGCCTTGCAGCGACGCCTCTACCGCAATCACACTGACGTGAGACCCTTCCACCGGCGGCGGGCGATCGGCAGAGCCAAACAGACTTACCAAAGCGCATCATAAATTTTTACAGTGTGTTACCGCTAATCTCAAAAGAAATTTCTCCTTCATTCACAAAATAATGTAATATTGTATTTAAAATTATAGGGTGAGGTGGTGCAGTGGTTAAGTCACTAGACATTTACGCGGGTTGCACGGCGTTGAAAAAGAAATTAAAGTACACTGGGTGGGTCCCAGTGAAGCATAATACACTGAAGCGCCAAAAAAATTGGTTTTGGCATGCGTATTCAAACATAGATATACGGCGTTGCGGTCGGCAACATCTACATGACCATACGTGTCTGGCGCAGTTGTGAGATCGGTTACTGCTGCTGCAATGGCAGGTTATCAAGACTTAATAGAGTTTGAACGTGGTGTTATAGTCGGCGCACAAGCGATGGGACACAATATCTGCGAGGTAGCGATGAAGAGGGGGTTCTCCCGTACCATGATTTCACGAGTGTACCATGAATGTGAGGAATCCAGTAGAACATCATGTCTCTGACATCGCGGTAGCCTGAAAAAGATCCTGCAAGAACGGGACCAAAGACGGCTGAAGAGAATCGTTCAGCGTGACAGAAGTGCAACCTTTCCGCAAGTTGGTGCGGATTTCGATGCTGGGCCATCAACAAGTGTCAACGTGCGAACCATTCAACGAAACATCATCGATATGGACTTTCGGAACCGAAGGCCCACTCGTGTACCATTGATGACTGCACGACACAAAGTTTTACCTCTCACTTGGGCCCGTCAACACCTATTTCCATACCAAGATACACTCCAGACAAATACCTTCAGAAAAGACTTCAAAAAATGGTCCAAATGGCTCTGAGCATTATGGAACTTAACTTCTAAGTTCATCAGTCTCCTAGAACTTAGAACTACTTAAACCTAACTAACCTAAAGACATCACACACATCTATGTCCGAGGCAGGATTCAGAAAGACTTCTTCACACTTAAATCTGTATTCGATGTTGACATATTTTTCTTGTTCGGAAACGCTTTTCTTGCTGTTGCCAATTTACATTTTGTATCTAATCTATTTCGGCCATCATCCGTTACATCACTGCCCAAATACAAAAATTCGTCTACGACTTTTAGTGCCTCGTTTCCTAAACTACACAGAAGTGCCAAGGAAACTGGTATAGGCATGCTTATTCAAACACAGAGATACGTAAACAAGCAGAATACGGCACTGTGATGTAACTCTTTGCACCCCCTGCTTTACTGAAATATCTAATTGGTGCGTTAAAAAGGATTCAATGTGATCCGATCATCTCCCAGTAGAGTTTTACATTAACATCAACGTCGATACTACGCACATCTGTTACTCTAATAGTACGTGGAAAATCAAGGAAGCCAATTGGGCCTCTTATAAGGAAACGGTTCGGCGGACACTCGCAAATACGAGACGTAGATGCATACGCAGTTTTACTCAATGCTATGAACGTCGCAGCTGGCATCAGCATCCCTAAGAAAAAAGAGCTTACAGTAATGAAGCACCGTTCTCCTCCTTGGTGGAATTCTGAATGCTCTCGGGAAGTTGCGAAGCGACTACTCGCCTTGAAAACCTATCGTCAGAACCTTAATTAGACAACTTCTTGGCTGTGCAAAAAGTGAATGCGCGAGTTAACAAATTCCTGAAGAAAATCAAGAAGGATAGTTGGAAACAATTTTGCCTGTCCCTAAATAATGAAACTAGTATGGCAAGCATCTGGCATAAAATAAAAGCTTTTAGAACAAGAAGAGTGTCTTCCTCCCCTCCTGCTATCAGGGCCTGGTTAGATGAATTCCTCCCGCGGTGCCATTTTTAAACCATCGGTTCCCTGCTGAAGAAGACGGCTATCATGTTCTCCTTCGTCCTTTCTCTAAAGAAGAACTCAACGAAGCTATTAAAGTATCGAGCGACAGTTGCCCTGGCATTGATCATATACACTACTCTATGCTTGCACACCTGCCTATAGAAGCGAAAGACTTTCTCTTGAACATTTTTAATCAGTACTGGATGAAGAAAGACCTCAATCATCATGGAAGACGCAAGTAATAATTCCAATTCTCAAAAGTGGTAAAGATCCAAATTTCGGTACTAATTATAGATCTATTGCCTTGTCGTCGTGTGTTGCAAAAACACTGGAACGAATGGTAAAAAGGAGACTAGAATGGTGGCTTGAAAAAAGTAATTTGTTGCCTCGGAGTCAATACGGCTTCAAAAAAGGCAAAGGGAACATGGATAACCTGTTTTTGCTTGATATGGATATCACGTCAGCCTTTCAAACGAAAGAGACAGTAGTGGCCGTTTTTCTTGACGTTAAGGGTGCATAAATACCGATACTCTTGGACACGCTGACAGGATTCGGATTCCTTCACGGATGATCTACGGTATCAGTACCCTGATTACTCAAAGAATGATCTACGTCCGTTGCAAAGGTACCATGATCGGACCTTTTTATTTCTCCCAAAGCTTGCCGCAAGGTGCAATTTTAAGTCCTCTCCTGTATACTCTATATACGCACAACCTAGAACGCATACTTACTCCCCCCCACAAAACTCCTACAGTATGCTGATGATATATGAGTTTATTCTACTGCTGCTTCATATCTTCAGGCCAAAACGGCATTAACCACAACCATCGCACACATCGACGGGTGACTCTCTATCAATGGGCCGGAGATCTCGGCTGAGGAATCAGCAGTCGTTCCCTTCTCCAAGTCGACGACAGCTCGCACTGAAGATCACATTACCTGTGGAAAGTACACCTTCCAAATAAAATCTCACGTTCGATTTCTGGGGATGATTTTTGACTCTCGGTTAAGCTGGGCGCCCCACATCCGATCCATCGTTACCAAGTGTGAAGAAGGTTTAAATGTAATCAGATCACTCACTCGTGTCTGGTGGGGAGCGCACCAGAGTGTTTTACTCGCCATGTACCGAGGGATAATTCGATCTCGATTAGACTATTCTACCACACTGCGTCAAAGATTCATCTCTCAAAATTAGATACTCTTCAATATAGAGCAATTCGTACCTGTCTTGGAGCCATGTGATCGACGCCCACCAACTCCCTTTTAATAGAAGCAGGGGAGATGCCCTTGAGCATTAGGCGCCAAATGTTGTCGGACACATTCTACATTCAAGGCATGGCCATTATGGACAGTTCCGTCTATCAAAGTAGAGACTGCATTTATCGGCTGTGGATTGCATCCCACAGAAGGAATAAAGTGCCAGCCGTTTGTGCCAGCTTTGACACTTGGTCACCTGTCATATATTCTATACGGCATTCAGCGCATCTACCTGTTTTTGAATATGATCTTCAAACGCTCTGATCCCAGATCCCAGTCCATTATTTAAGTACGACCTGGCTGGACAGTACTAATGTCAACGTTGGCTTCAATCGCCTCGTTCAAGCACAGTGGCTCCAAAATTCCGCAAGAAGAGTGTACAGGATGCGCCTTTTTCTGCCCTCAGATCCAGATCCGCAAAACCTTCAAACTGCCTACGAGCACTTCTATTTTACGGCGGAGACAGTGGCAGTTTTGGAAGCACTGAAGTTTGTCTCTAGCACTTCCTTCCCCAAGATATTGATAGTATCTGACTCGCAAAGCGTTCTTAAAAATATTCAGTACAGTCGATGGAACAAAACAACGAATAGTTATATCTTGGATGTGATATCTGAATATATTCACAGCACACGCACGGGCCGGACGATTCATTTGTTGTGGGTACCTTCCCACTCTGGTATCCTCTATAATGATGAAGTCGATGCATTAGCCAAACAAGCGGCAACCTTAGGCACCGTTCTGGATCTGCACCTTCCTTATACAGACTACTTACGTGAAGTCAAGGATCACGCAAGACAACAATGGCAGGAAATGTGAAACGTTTCTCAACAGATAAAAGGCAGTTATTACGCAATGCTCCAACCTCGGATTCCTTCACAGCCGTGGTTCATGAGGACACATCTGGACCGATCCACGATTTTTACCATCATAAGACTCCGCTTCAATCATGCCTCTTTCCCACAACATCTACATCGGATCAACGTTTACAGTTCACCAGCATGTGAGTGTGATCCTGAGTCGGAAGCTGATGTCAACCACATCTTATTTATGTGCCCCAAATTTGACCGTGAACGGTTGGTCTTTCTGAAGACATTGCTGAGTATGGGCTACCATCTTCCTCAATCAGCTTCTTCTCTTTTGTGTACTAAAGACGTTCGTCTATATAAAGTGATAGTTAACTTCATCAAGAGTACTGGTTACAATCTGTAGGTTTTAATGGTGTACGTCAATTATAAATATGTCTTGCTGATGAAGATATTTCAGAATTGGTGAGAATTATAAACCAAGACACTTTTAATTATTTTCCAATTCAATTCAATTCAATGTTTAAAACATTATGTACAAAACTGTAACAGTTAAGCTTTTTATTCTTGTAAATATGCATTTCTGTATTTGTTTATTAAATTATGTGTACATTGTCGCTATGTGTTACCGATGGCTAAATTGACTACACACGCAAAGGCCCAATAAACAAAACAAAAAAAGGCATTGCGGTCGACAACGCCTATATAAGACAACATGTGTCGGGCGCATATCTTAGATCGGTTACTGCTGCTACAGTGGCAGGTAAAGAAGATTTAACTGAGTTTGAACGTGTTGCGATGGGACACAGCATCTGTTAGGTACCGATGCGTTACTCCAGTTCCCCCGTTTCGTCATCCACCATTGCGTGGCGTCGCTCTGTACACCACCCGAAGCGGCGCTTAGCATAGACTAGGTAAGAGTGTAGCTTATGAGGAGCTGCTCGAACACTGTACGACATTCTTTGTAATTCCCTACACACAGTCACTGCTGGTGGCACTTTGGAGCTCACAAGTGATCCTTGGGCTAATTTCACGCTATTTTTTACAACCATCCTCCGGAGTGCTCTACAGTCATGTCGATCAATACATGAGACCTCCCTGGTCTAAGTTTAGCTGTGGTTCCTCCTCCTCGTTTCCACTTCACAGTCACAGAACCAACAGTCGACTTGGGCAGCTTTAGAAGGCACAAAAAATTACTAGCTGCTAGTGGCCATTGATTTGTATCATCAGTTTTCAACTTGCCCCATTGATATAAGTAAATGTCCAATGGCAGCTGATTTCTTTAATTCCTTTGTGTCTTGATTCGTAGTGGCTGCAGGGTCAAAATAGTGTTTGTTCATGAAAACATGTCCGAAAGAACACACACCACATATACATCTTTAGAAGGGCTGAAATGTGTGTGTGTGAATTCCTAAGGGACCAAACCGCTAAGATCATCGGTCCCTAGACTTACACATTACTTACACACACACACACACACACACACACACATGCCCGAGGGAGGACTCGAACCTCCGGCGGGAGGGGCCGCGCAATCCGTGAAATGGCGCCTCTAACTACGCGGCCGCTCCGCGCGCCGGCTTAAATATCCCTGATGTGTTGACTAGTCATGGTGACCCGGGCTGTAATTTTGTTGGTACAGGACTCGTCCAGTTTAAGTGATGAGGGTAGAGTCCCAAACTTGTGCACTATCCGTCGGAAGAAAATGCTGATTCTTAATTTAATAAAGGAGTAGTCTGTTACGTCTTCACATGCACCACATTCTAATAACAAGTAGTTTCATATGTGCCGAAAGAAAGAAATGTCGTCTATATAAAACGTTTTATCTTGTTGTATTTATGTTCTTTTATTTGCGTTCAACCAAACATTTAACATGCTATAACTCAAAATCTGCGCTGACGGGTCAGCTATTTCATCTGTCGACACCTTCAAATGTGTCTAGCTTCTGTGTCAGCCTTGACATCGCCCTTACATGCACGTGCTCCAGATTTATCAATAAAGAGATCGAGGTGGTGGACAGGGTTTACAGCACACAAAAAAAGCTATTTAAATGCTCATATATTGACAACCAGGACCTTACACGTTTTCTAGAAGGACTTTAATAATGGATGATAAACAAAGAAATCACTGCAGAAAATGACATGCAAAACATAGATAATCTCTTAAATGGGAATAGGCGTTACTGATGTACTACTAAACTGAAGGTACAAAAAAGTATGCTGTCACACTAGAGGCTAAAAAAATGTAAAGGCCGTATGGCATTTTTGCTGGTGTATCCCAGCGGTTGGGTTCAGCCAACTGTCGGAAAGGGTGCTCTTCCTCCGCGCACATTTACCGCTTTCTTCGTGTATTTGTAGAGTGTATGTTGAATGTATTTGTAGTGTGTAGTTGAGTATAACTGATGCGTTTATATTGTATGTTGTCTTATTTTTGTGTTTATATGAGGGAAGAGAGAGGATGGAAACCAGTGTCTGCACGTAGTCTGCTTCTCTCGAATAACTCCATGGCCGGCCGGAGTGGCCGAGCGGTTCTAGGCGCTACAGTCTGGAACCGCGCTACCGCTGCGGTTGCAGGTTCGAATCCTTCCTCGGGCATGGATGTGTGTGATGTCCTTAGGGTAGTTAGGTTTAAGTAGTTCTAAGTTCTAGGGGACTGATGACCTCAGCAGTTAGGTCCCATAGTGCTCTGAGCCATTTTGATTAACTCCAAGGGGGTCGTCAGCGTAACGTCCCCATCCGACGGACGGATTACCATTTGCAGTGTCAGATGCCCTCACTTCATGTGACATTGCGGAGATGTATGGAATTTAATCTAGGACCTTGGCGCGAAGACTGATGATCAGAAACTACACTTAATCTCCTCTGCCCGCGCCCACCAGGATTCTAACCCACTGACCTACGAGTCGAGCGCCACTATAAAGCCGTGCGTTGGCTATATCAATTGCGAGGGCAAGTACACTACACTCCTGGTACCGTAGGGAATGATTTCGAGATAAGTCAGGCAGGGAACGGAATATATGGGAAGGCGGTCGATGCCACAAAGGGGCGTGGGACGGGATTGGTTGTGAGGTCTTCTTACTACTTGGCGATGCCAATGATGCAAGGTCCATTCAATAAATAACCGTTGAAGTTTTATAAAAAATACAAGACATCGAAGAAGTTGGCGTTTCTTTGTTATTTTTTCGTGCTGTTCTAGAACTATTATCAGATGAGGCTGGCATGCCTGCCTCGGGAACGGGAGGCTGGGAATCGGAAAAGCAACATGGCGGCATTCTTGGAGGTTTGCAGCAATGTGGAACAGCAGAGCGACATTGGATTTCTGTTAGCTGATGGGGTTAACCCAATCGAAATTCAGAGTCGTATGACAGTGCAGTATGGCGAAAGTTCTTCGAGTCGAATACAAGTGTACGAGTAGGCAGATTAACTTCAAACATGGTGTAACAAATGTTGAAGTTTCGGCACGGCCAGGATGCTTTCACAGAGAAGGTCACTGAGAGAGTTGGTGAACTGATTATGGAAAGCAGGCGTATTACGGTGAGTTATATTACAGCAGCGATGTGTGTGTGTGTGTGTGTGTGTTTGAGGTTTACGGGCGCTAAACAGCGTGGTCATCAGCGCCCAAACGCATAGAAACAGGAACACATGCGGTGAAGGGACGAAGACGGACACCGAACAAGGAGAACGGCTAAAAGACACAGGCCTGACGCAGTTCCATACAGCAGCGATGAACATTAGTGTCGGATCAGCCAACCATATTGTTCATTACATACTCATGTTCAAGACAGTGTGTATCATGTGAATCCAAAACATTTGACATCGGAAATGGATGTGGATTGAGCTTTTTGACAGCACGAGGCTGAAGAGGAGGCATTTCTTCACCTAATTGTAACGGGAGGTGAAAGTTGAGTGCATTTTTGCGAACCTTTGGACTTCAATGGAGGGGCGACCTTCATCATCTCAAAAAACCAGCAAGCTGCGAACTAAGTTAGGTGCTGGTAAGATTGACTTTGTTTTCGAACCATAAGGGAGCAGTTATGGAACATAATAAATCCGAAGAGTGCGGCGGGCGCGTACCTTTTGCCTGAGAATTTGAACCAGCTATTTTGAGGAAGCAGCGTGGAGTGCTGTCCAGTGACGTGCTGCTCTGCATGACAATTGTGAGACCACAAACTGCTAGAATCACTGGATACCATCAGAGATCTGAAGTACATTTGCTTGCCCCGCTCCTTGTATTCCACTACCCTGGCACCTTTATATTATCACATTTTTAACCCACTGAAAGAAGCTCTTGGTGGCTCAAGGTTCGCTGATGATGAGAAAGTCCAGGCAGCAACGCATAACTGGTTACGGACACGCTCCCAAGAATTATTTGCAAGTGGAGTGGAAAAGCCATCTTGAACTTTCTGTCAGACTCATTTTTAAACGTTTGTGTTCCCTTTCGTCTGCTTCATTTGCTGAAGTTTTGTGTTTTCTCCTTTCAATATCACCTGTGTCGCACAATGACTTTTACTAGGTCTTGTCTTTTTACCTATTTCATCCTCAGCCGTCTTTACTATTTCATCTCTCAGAGCTATCCATTCATCTTCTATTGTATTCCTTTCAGTCAGATTTGATCGAAATCTGCGTATACAACTTTACTCGTGGTCGGAGTAGCCGGATATGAAGCCCACTCAAGCCATCCTGATAAAAGTTTCGCGATAATTATCTCCTAAGTACATGACTTTGAAATGGGAATTGTTTCTTCAGCAAGGATGCATGCGATCCAGTAGGCGTATCTTAACTGAGGCTTGCTCATAATCTAATGAAGTCGTCATCGAATCGGAAGACAAACACGCCCTCAGTCACTATTCGCTTCTGTCCACAACCATACTCCATAAGTCACCTTAAAGTGTGTAAGAGAGTGTACTTTGTGTTCCGCTGTTACTTCCCCATTTTCCAGGTCCATTTGCGAACGATGCACGGGAAAAGCAACTGTTTATCGACGCCAAAGAAGATTTCAACATTAATGTTCCCTTCCAACCTTCCACTCATCGTCCTTGCAAAACTAATATAGGATAAATCTTGAACTTTCGGAAAGAAGGAAGCATGCTGTGAATAACACGGTCTACGTGAAACGTGGCGAGAGTCTGTATAGCAAGATAATTAGAATTAAATTGGAAATTCGTGGTAAATTCTATGGGACCAAACTTCTGAAGTCATCAGTCCCTAGGTTTACACACTACTTAATCTAACTTAAACTAACTTACGCTAAGGACGAAACACACACGCACACACACACACACACACACACACACACACACACACACAAGCACAAACATGCCCAAGGGAGGACTCGAGCCTCCGACGAGGCGAGCCGCGCGATCCACCTCAAGACGCCTCAGACCGCACGGCAACCCCGCGCGGCTAATTAGAATTAGAAAATGAATATCATCAGATTACCAATTATACGTACATCGTTATAATACACGTGTTTGTTTCAGCACACGAATACCACTGTATTTTGTACCAGCTTGGTTACTGTCCTATAACGTGATGTTTCACAAACCATTATACAAGAACTTTGAGATTAAATATGATTGTAATGATAATAGTAACATAAAATTGCGTCAAGTAATCGAAGGATACCAAAATACGGATTTGTTTACTTAAGCTTTCCAAATACATACCATGAAGCTTTATTTCTGATTGCATAATTAGGAGTAAATGATACGACGGGCACATTATTCGAGAAACAAATGTGTCAGAAGGTAGTAACTGCTCCCCATTTTGTTAAAGGTTGGCGGAAATTTCAGACTCCTAGAAAACCTGAAATAGGATACACCATGCAGTATACAGCGCAATGACCTACATTTGTATCATTATCGAAGAGCTGTAAAAAGTGACTGTGATCTTGAATAGCAGCAAAGCGTTATGGAAGTTAGTTGCTCACTGCTTGGAAAGTTGAGTTCTCTCTTTGAGTTGTAGAAGTCCTTCTCCATCTCATCTGTAAAGTGGCATCATACGAAAATACTTTTTCACTCCCTGAAAACTGGACTTTTAATATTTTTGTTTTCGAGTTAACAGTCTTCTGACTGGTTTGATGCGATTTCTCTCCAGTGCCAACCTCTTCGTCTCAGAGTAGCACTTACAACCTACGTCCTTGATTATTTGCTGGATGTATTCCAATCTCTGTCTTCCTCTACAGTTTCTACCACCATAGCTCCCTCTAGTACCATGGAAGTCATTCCCTAACGTCTTTACAACTGTCCTACCATTCTGTCCCTTTTTCTTGGCAGTGTTTTCCATATACTCCTTTCTTCGCCGACGCTCCGTAGTACCTCCTCATTCCTTAAATTAATAATCCACTCAACAAACTCGTAGCGCCATATCTCAAACGCTTCGACCCTCTTCTTTTCCCGTTGTCCCACAGTCCATGTTTCACTGCCATACAATGCTATGCTCCAAACGTACATTTTGAGAAACTTCTTCCTCAAATTAACGCCTAAGTTTGATACTAGTAGACTTCTCTTGGCAAGAAATGTCTCTTTTGCCATTACTAGTCTGCTTTTTATGTCCCACTTTCTCCGTCCGTCATGGGACCGAGTCTTGATCGTCCACTCCTATTATTCCCTCTTGCCTCTTGTACATATTGTATGTTACCCGCCTCTCCCTATAGTTTACCCCTACTTTCCTCTGAATTTCGAACATCTTACACTATTTGACGTTGTCGAACGGTTTTTCCAGATCGACAACACCTTTGAAAGTGTCCTGGTTTTCTTTTAGTCCTGCTTCCATTATCAACGGCAACGTTAGAATTACCCCTCTGGCGAGTTCACTTTCCTTAAAGCCCAACTGATCGCCATCTAACAAATCTTCAGTTTTCTTTTCCATTCTTCCGTATACTGCCCTTGTCAGCAACGTGAAGGCACAAGCCGTTAAGCTGATTGTGCGATAATTGTCGCACTTGTCGGCTCTTGTAATCTCTGGAACTGTGTCACTATATCTTTCGGAAAGGCAGATGTTATGTCGCCAGACTCATACATTCCACACACGAACGTAAATAATCGTTTTGTTGCCACTTCCCCCAATGATTTTAGAAATTCTGATGAAATGTTATCTGCCCCTTCTGCCTTAATCGATCTTAAGTTTTCCAAACTTCTCTTAAATTGTGATTCTAATAGTGGATCCCCCATCTCATCTATATTTCTTTTATCACGTCATCAGGCAAGTCTTTCCCCTCATAGAAGTCTTCAATGTCCTCTTTCTACCTACCTGCTTTCTCCTCTGCATTGCACTCTTCCCGTTGCACTCTTCCTGTTGCATTCTTAATGTTGCCACCCTTCCTTTTAATTTCACAAAAAGTTATTTTGACTTTCCTATATGCTGAGTCAGTCCATCCGACAATCATTTCTTTCTCGATTTCTTCGCATTTTTCATGCGGCCATTTCGAGTTAGCTTCCCTGCACTTCTACTTTTCAGGGACTTGTATTTCCGTATTCCTGAATCTCCTTGAACATTTTTGTACTTCCCCCTTCCCTCGATCAATTGAAGCATTTCTTCTGTTACCCATGGTTTCTTCGTAGTTACCTTCTTGAACCTACGGTTTTCTTTCCAACTTCTGTGATTACCCTTTTTTTTTTTTTAGAGATGTTCATTCCTTTTCAACTGAACTGCCTACTGAGCTATTCCTTATCGCTGTATATATAGCCTCAGAGAACATCAAGCGTACCTCTTCAGTCCTTCCGTATTCCACTTCTGTGGGCACTCATTCTTCCTGACTAATTCCTTAACTTTCATGCTCCTCTTCATCACTACTACACTAGTATCTGATTTCGAAATCTCTACGTCGCCGTGATGTAATCTAACTGAAATCTTTCCGTATCTCCCTGCCTATTCCAAGTGTGATTCTTGAACAAAGTGTTCGCTATTACTAGCTGAAATTAATAGCAGAACTCAATCTTTCTCCTCTCTCATTCGTAGTGCCAAGCTCATAATCTCCCGTAACCCTTTAATCTACTCCGTCCCTCCAACTGCATTCCAGTTACCCTATATTCATCTGTCCAGAAATCATCGTCTTCTTACCATTTCAATTAAGTGAAGCTCATTATATCTAGATCGATCCTGAGCATTTCTCTTTTCAAATTTTCTAGCTTCTCTATCACTTTTAAATTTCTGACATCTGACATTCCACTCAACAAACTCGTAGAACGTTATACTTAAATTGAGTACTCAATCTTTTCCTCATGGTCATCTCCTCCTTGGCAGTCAGCCCCCACCCCCCCGACCCCCTCCCGGAAATCCGAATGGGAGCCTAGCCCGGAATCTTTTGCCAATGGAGAGATCGTCATGATACGTTTTCATTTACAGGCCACATGCCATATGTCCTGTGGATGCAAATTATGTGTCTTTAATGCAGTGGTTTCCATTGCCCTTTGAACCCTCACACCGTAGATCATCGCTGATTCTTCCGCCTTTATGGTCAACTCCCCCCCTCAACCCCCCCCCCCCCCTCCCCCAAAGGGCAAAGGAGTGCCTGAACCTCTGCCCGCTCCTCCGCCCTCTTTGTCAAGGCCGTTGGCAGAATGAAGGTGACTTCTAATGACGGAAGTCTTCGGCCACCATTGCTAATGACTTCTATTCAAAATTCATGCCATGGCGGTGTTCGGACCCGGGACTGAGGACGTCTGGATTACCAATCAAAGGACGATAACCCCTAGATAACAAATGCATTAAATTATTACTTTGATGATAACAACAAAAGGGAGTAAAGAAGACAGATTAGCATTTAATGCCAGTCGACAATGATGCCAGCAAAGACCGAGCACAATGACGGGGTAGGAAATCGACGGTGTCCTTCTCAAAGGAGCGATGCTGGCAATTACCTTAATCGACTTAGAGAAACGTAGGTAAACCTAAATCTAAATTGTCAGAAGGGGATTTGAAAAGAGCATCTCCCGAACGCAAGTGCAGTGCCTATTGCTTAAACCATTGCATCACCTCCCCTAGCTGGTGAAAAAGGAACTGACTTTAACTCGCAGGGCTGCTGAATTTCAGCGTAGTAACTCGATAATGTTAAGGGTACTCACCGTACGTGAACTACTTTTTTCTCCGAGTTTCAGTGGAGAACCTGCTGTCTTCTGGTTCTCGCTCCCAACGCCCACTGCGTGTTGCATTCTTTCGTACTCAGTGCCATCGTCCGCATTCCATTTGAAACCTCCTGTCGCCTCCACAGACCACTCATTCTTCTGGTCATGCAACAACTGCTTTCGTTTTCCTGAGATGTTCGCTGCGTCGTAGACATTGTCCTTTGGCCTTGATGTCTTTCTGACAACTGGGTATGCGAGAGGCGTTCCCGACCTAGAAAATCCTGCCGCCGTAGTTTTCCTGACGATTTTATTTGGCACAGGGTACAAAGTTTCCCCTTCCGGTCCTTGTTCAGCGGATGTGGTAGGATTCTCGGGAGTTCTGACGTCATCCTCTTCTGTCGATATCGTATGTAAACTGAAAGTACTACTGCCATACGTAGAGGCTTTCTCGAACTGGTTTTCCAGGCCTAGACCAGCCACAGAGGAATACCGTTTCCGACCTGTGAAAGAACGTAGGGATATCTTCGACAGAGAACCGGGTAGACCTAAGCACACAGATTGGTCATCAATTACGTCCAGATCACCGAATATCTTGCTGCGTAACTGGCTTGTGAGTCTCTGCAGGCTGGGGGTAGCGTCCGTGACACTGAGGACTGTAACACCCTTGGGCCTTTCCGACAATCTGGGAATTCGCGGCTTGTTATATAGCTTGGCTCCTGTAAGCACGAATGCCTCTTCATTGGACAAGATCGCCGCGTTCTGGAGCAGGTCTAGGAATGACCGTATTTTCTTCTTGGACAGCATCAGGCGCAGTGACGAAGGGTTCTTGACCAGTTCCACCATGGCGTCGACCTTGACGGGGTTCACCTTCTGAAGCACTTCGACAGCGCTCTCCACCAGACGTTCGATCTGGACATTGAGGAGCAGTGGCACAGTTCCCTTCACATCTTCAATGTCCTCCTTACTTCTTGTAGAAACTCTGCACTGCGTGCTCTGCGAAACCAAGTGAACTCAGTAAATGTATTGTAAAATGTACAAACCTCTTCGAATGAATCAGCTAAATTTTAAATGAACACATGAAATATCAAAATTATGATACTGCGAACAAATACGTTCAGTCAAGTGTAGTATTGTAAACGCGCAAGAGTAGAAAAATTTTACAGCATGTCCCGAAGAAACTTCAGGAAATTACAAACAAGTAAGTTTATGAATGAACTATTAATGCGCTGTTTATTCGTACTACGCAATACACGAAGGTTAACACAGAAAATGACGCACCACGAAGACATTACCCGAATGGGACGCAAATCGGTAGATGTGACGTACATGTACAGACAAACAAATCATTACGATTTCAGAAAAGTTGGATGATCTATTAAAGAGCACAAGCTTCACAAACTGACCAAGTCAGTAACTCGCAGGTCCACTTCTGACCTTTATGCAAGCAATTATTCCTCTTAGCACTGATTGACAGAGTTGTTGGATGTCCTCGTGAGGGATATCGGGTCATATTCTGTCCAATTGGCAAGTTAGATCGTCCTAATTACCGAGCTGGTTGCAGAGCCCTGCCCTTAATGCATGAAACGTTTCCACTTGGAAAGAAATCTGGCGACCTTGCTGGACAAGGCGGGATTTGACAAACAGGAAGACAGACAGCAGAAACCCTCACCCTGAGAGGGCGGGCATTATCTTGCTGCCAAGAAGGGCAACGAAATGGGCCCGATTCATCCTGCGAACGTAGCGATCTCGTGGTCTCTAACTGAAGTACCTAGAACCGCTCGGCCACACCGGCCGGTTCGAGTCATTCTGGGCCTACGTTTCAGCAAGATAATGACCGCCTGCACAGGGCTAGAGTTTCTACTGCTTGTCTTTGTGCTTAGGCCGGTATTACACTATAAAATTTCTTTGTCCAATATCTTTGTCAAATATCTTTGACAAAGAAATTTGATGGTGCAATAGGGAACTTTGTCAAATGTCGTCAAATATTTGATCAAATCTAGGGCCTCGCTGTAGATTTGATCAAAGAAGTCGCTTGTCTTCTGTTCACTGCAATGTGACATGTTACCAAGTGGAGAGCTAGCATCGCTGCAGCATTCTGTCATCTGTAGTGTTTTTATAAACATTACCGGTAAATACAATTGGTGTGTACCGACAACTACAGAATTAATAGAGATGTATGAAGCTGATGAGGCGCTTTACAACGTGAGGCACTCTGAATACAAAAATAGATTAAGAAAATTGGAGACCTGACCTAACCTAACTCTCTCCAGTAGTAAGGAATCGGAGTGTTACAGTGAGCCTGTCTTCTGCAGATACAGTAGTTCTTAAGTGAGTATTGTGGTTTGTGATATAAGGATACACTTCACTGAGCACATACAGAAATGTATGCTGATCCATTCTTAAGTAATTGATGTACAACTTGACGTCCTCCACTATAAGCTCACATAACATGTTTTGTTGAATGCTTTTATCGTGTCGTCGTAAAACCCACGACTTCATCCAGGTACGTTTCTTTTTTTTACCCTGCTTCTCTTCCGCATGTGCATACAATGCAGTTGTGGTACATGCAACTACTGCGGTTAATAGCAAGTTGTTGTTGTCAGCCATCTTGAACTTTAACGAAAAATATTATGACAGTGTATTACCCGTTTTTAGCGCCACGTCAAAGATCTTTGTCAAATATATTTGACGAATATTTGATCACATCGTTGATCAAATATTTGACAAAGAAATTTGATAGTGTAATACTGGTCTTACCAAACCCTGCCTTGGCTAGCGAAGTCCTCAGGTCCTTGCCCAACTGAGAACGTTTTGGAGCATTACGGGCGAGATCCTTCAACCAGGTCGGGATCTTGACGATCTAACACGCCAATTAGACAGAATTTGGCACTATATCCCTCAAAAGGACATCCAAAAACTGTATCAATCAATGCGCCAGCTGAGTAACTGCTTGTAGAAGGGCCAAAGATGGATTAACGCGTTATTGACTTGCTCAATTTATGAAGCTCTTTCTGATGAATAATCTGTAATCACTTGTTTGTCTGTACACTTACATCACATCTACCGGCTTCTGCCCCTTTCGGATAATTCCTCCGTGGTGGCTCTTTTTTTTGTCTTAAAGTGCATAATAATGCGTTATAAATTAAGAAAACTATCCCGAGCTGGTTGCCCGTAATGCTCCAAACGTTCTCAATTAGACAGGGGCCTGGGGACCTTGCTAGCAAAGGCAGGGTTTAATAAGCACGCAGACAAACAGTAGTATTACGCACAATTCAGGAACCGCTGTTATTTTTTCTGTCCGTCACTTACTATTCGCAAAATTATGAAAAGATGAACCATTTAACAATACACTGAAGAACAGTAAGATTTGGGCATGTTATTTTTTCACATGTGTACCACATGACACGGCAAAGTTCTGAGTCCGCATCTCGTGGTCGTGCGGTAGCGTTCTCGCTTCCCGCGCCCGGGATCCCGGGTTCGATTGACGGCGGGGTCAGGGATTTTCTCTGCCTCGTGATGGCTGGGTGTTGTGTGTTGTCCTCAGGTTAGTTAGGTTTAAGTAGTTCTAAGTTCTAGGGGACTGATGGCCATAGATGTTAAGTCCCATAGTGCTCAGAGTGTCAGTGCGTACTTTCACGCCATCCGAAGTCCGAGACGTAAGCAGAAAGGTCAGGTCTTAAATGGGTACACAGCATAATTGAAATCATCGCCTGGGAGTCGGGACAGGTTCCATCAGACTGGACAAAAGCAGTAATCACACCAATCTTTGAAGATGGAAACAGAAAAGATTGTAACAACTACAGAGGTATCTCAGCGTCTTCTTACCATTTCAATTAAGTGAAGCTCATTATATCTGGATCGATCCTGAGCACTACTCTTTTCAAATTTTCTAGCTTCTCTATCACTTTTAAATTTCTGACATCTGATCTACTCTCTTCTGCAAGAAGGACGTCAGTACCAAGACTAAGTTATCTGTGCACCGTTCAATCTTTCGACCAACTTTCTTGCATGGGAGCGAAAGCTGGGTGGATTCAGGTTACGTTATCAACAAGGTTGAGGTTACGGATATGAAAGTAGGTACTAGTAGATGGGAACAATGGCAGGAGGGTGTCCACAATGAGGAAATCAAAGAAAAATTGGGAATGAACTCTATAGATGTAGCAGTCAGGGCGAACAGGCTTAGATGGTGGGGTCACGTTACACGCATGGGAGAACCAAGGTTACCCAAGAGACTCATGGGTTCAGCAGTAGAGTGTAGGAGGAGTCGGGGCAGACCAAGGAGAAGGTACCCGGATTCGGTTAAGAATGATTTTGAAGTAATAGGTTATATGAAACTCCCCGGCAGATTAAAACTGTGTGCCGGACTAAGACTCAAACTCAGGGTCTTTGCTTTCCCGGGCAAGTGCTCTAGCCAAGCACGACTCACGACCCATCCTCACAGCCTTACTTCCGTCAGGACCACGTCTCCTACCTTCCAAACTACACAGAAGCTCTCCTTCATTTCAATTTGTTCAGTACTTTGGTTAGAACATCAACTTATGTGTCTTTAATGCAGCGTTGTGGGTAAAATCTTCTCAGGTATTGTTGAAAGGAAAGTGCAAGTATTAGTTAGTTGACCAATTGGATTTGACGTAGCTGAGCGCTCACTGCATTAGCTTTGCTACACCTCGCTTCCAGTTCTTTCACTGTGTTGCCATCCTGTGAGAATATGCATCCTAAGTACTTGAAACTGTCCACCTGTTCTGAGTTTATACCTCCTATTTGCCACTCAACAGTGGCGACAGGTTCCAGCCTTGTCTTACCCCTGAAACTACTCTTTCCCACTGACATTACTTTCGTTTTGGAGATGCTAATCTTCGTACCACAGTCCTTACATTTCTGATCTAGCTCTGAAATCTTACTTTGCAAACTTTCAATCGAATCTGCCATCACAACTAAGTCATCCGGATATGCAAGACTGCATATTTTGTGTTCACATATTTTAATCTCACCCAGCTAGTCTATTGTTTTCAACATATGATCCATAAATAGTATGAACAACAGTGGCGACAGGTTGCAGCCTTGTCTTACCCCTGAAACTACTCTGAACCATGAACTCAATTTACCGTCAACTGCTGCCTGACTATCCACGTAAAGACCTTTAATTGCTTGCAAAAGTTTGCCTCCTATTCCATAATCTCGTAGAACGGACAATAACTTCCTCCTAGGAACCCGGTCATATGCCTTTTCTAGATCTATAAAGCATAGATACAATTCCCTGTTCCACTCATAACACTTCTCCATTATTTGCCGTACGCTAAAGTTCTGGTCCTGACAACCTATAAGAGGCCTAAACCCACACTGATTTTGATCCAACGTGTGTGAGCTGTGTACGAGAGGCGTTTGAAAAGTCCGTACAAAAATAAAAACTACTTACAATTTTGGGGTAAATCTTTTTTATTTTTCGACATAGTTTCCTTTTAGACTTATACACTTCGTCCAACGATGTTCTAATTTGTTCATCCCTTCCGAATAATAGGCATTGTCCAGGTCTGCAAACTAGCTATTAGTTGTTGCAATCACCCCCTCGTTTGAATAAAATCTTTGTCCGGCCAACCATTTCACAAATTGGGGAACAAATAGTAATCCGAGTGAGCCAAGTCTGGAGAAAAGGGGAGGTGTGAAACGAATTGGAATCCTTTATCCAATAATTTTGCGACCACAACTGCAGAGCTGTGTGCTGGTGCATTGTCGTGATGGAAAAGGAATTTTTTGCGGTGCAGCCAGATAGTCGCTGAGGATTATCCCTTGCGAATCCCAAAAGACAGTCGCTATAACCTTTCTGGCCGAAGGAATTGTCTTCGCCTTTTTTGGAGCAGATTCTCCTTTGCGAACCCATTTTTTGGTCTCAGGAGTATAGAATGTATCCATGTTTCATTCACAGTGATGAAACGATGCTTAAAGTCCTGCGTATCCTTCCTGAACAGCTGCAAAACCATCCTTGCAACACTTCACACGATTCCGTTTTTGGTCAAGTGTGAGCAATCGCGGAACACATCTTGCGGATAGCTTTTTAATGTCCAAATGTTCATGCAAAACATTATGTACCCGTTCATTCGAGGTGCCCACAGCACTAGCAATCACTTGCACCTTAACTCTTCTGTCATCCATCACCATTTCATGGATTTTATCAATGATTTCTTGACTCTTAACTTCCACAGGGGTCCAGAACGTCCGGCGTCACTTGTGCCAATATGGCCACTCCAAAAATTTGGAAACCACTTATATAAACTGTCCTAATCGAAGGTGCAGAGTCACGTAATGTTTATCAAGCTTCTCTTTAGTCTCCTGAAGCGTTTTGCCTTTCACAAAGTAATGTTAATTCACCAAACGAAATTCTTTTTCGTCCATTTTTTGCCAATCACTCGACTTCCTTGATTCACACGAATGCCAAATACAAAGAAATAACCAATATGGCTGAAATTTGGTGTGCGTTCTTTTCGAAGATGCTACCAACTAAACATGACCTCGATACGCGCCGGTGGTCCCATCCCTCAGACTTTGCACGGACTTTTCAAACGCCTCTCGTAGTATTCCTCGTGTCTTATGCATGCATTAAGGTAGACTCGAAAGCTCCCTTCACGCATCAGGATTTTAGTAAATCAGTTACATTGTGACTTCTTCGCCTAGGAACATGGAAACACTACTTTGGCTTTGAGCCTCGATGCGTGATAGGAACTAAATTTCCTTATTTTTAACCCACTATATGCGGAAAATTTCAAATAAGGCGGTTTTCGCTGTAAGTTAGCAATAAGTGATAGGAATATTTATCTACATATTCCCGACTAATTGTCGGTGGAACAATGATCAGTACAATACTGAAGAAGCATATGTTTTAATTCATAGTCGCAATTTGTTAATGTTGCCGAATTGTCGCCGGTTTTGGTATACAGGACCATCATCAGGCCTTTGCTTGGCACCCATCGTCACACTCGCTTCCCAAGTGGGTGTTTCAAATACTCATTGATACATCCGCTTGGGAAACGAGTGTCACGACTGCCTTCCAGGCAAAGGCCTGATGGTGGTCCTGTATACGGAAACAGGTAGCCAGTCGGCAAAATAAATAAGTTGCGACTAGAGACAAAAACAAATGATTTTCCAGTTTTTATCTAGACAAGTAAATGCAAGAAACCCAACTCTTTCTGTGGAGTTATCAACGTAGTTTACTTAACGCAATTCTCTCGAAAACTGACATGTTGAGAACCGTCGCTGTAGTACTATAACGTTTATAACTGAAACAGCAACCAGCCTCAAGTGCGGTTTAGCAGGTTTATTTGTATCAAAACATGACCGGTTTTGGAATTTTTACAAATCCATTTTCAGATGCTTGTTACACGATTCGCTGGGACCTCGTTTTGTATCCGGTATTGCTTTGCTGTACTAGGATAGACACAAAGTACTTTGTTCATTATTTGGTACAGTTTACTGTGGGTTTATTTCTTATAACTTCGATCAAAGTATTTATGAAAAGGTTTTAAAACTATTCAATCGTGAAATGTAGTGAAATCTTACGTGCTGTATGCTTCTGTGTGATGAAATCACCCTGTGTTTTTGTACTCTCTTTTGTAATCAACACATTTGTGGACATGCACTATGTAAGTGCTCTTCAATACCTTGAAAAACACCTTACACTGCAAAATTCTCTGTTTAATATCACACACGATAAATGTTTTCAACGAATGAACCAGCTTCACATGCGTAACGTAAACAATGTTTCCAACTATCTTATTGTCGTAAAGGTGTTAAGTTATCGATGCAGTGAGGGGGTATATGCTTAGTAAGCTATGTCTTTGCTAGTGCAATGGAATTAATTAGAAAAAACGAAAAAGATGTAAAATTAATTAGAATAGTTTGTAATATGCTAAACGGTTAGGATTGCACATACAAAGGTTGTATACAAACAAAGTGAAAGTATGTGTACAGTAGATTTACGTTTTCTACTTATATTATAGTGAAAAAGCTAAGTTTGCACTCTGAATCTATGGTTACTTTTTACATGACAAATAGTAATGTTGTAATACATTAAACCAAGGATATCATTTAGATATGAATTTAACAGTAAAGGTATAACTTTAAAATACTATAGTCATCTTGCACTGTTTCTGTTTCTGCAGAAGAGAAACTTGTTAACGTCGAGTATAGATTTAAGTGTCAGGAAGTCTTTTCTGAAAGTATTTGTATGGAGTGTAGCCATGTATGGAAGTGAAACGTGGACGATAAACAGCTTAGACACGAAGAGAACAGAAGCTTTAGAAATATGGTGCTGCAGAAGAATGCTAAAGATTAGATGGGTAGATCACGTAACTAATGAGGAGGTACTGAACAGAATTGGCGAGAAGAGGAATTTGTGGCACAACTTGACTAGAAGAAGGGATCGGTTTGTAGGACACGTTCTGAGGCATCTAAATATCACAGTTTAGTATTGGTGGGAAGCGTGGAGGGTAAAAATCGTAGAGGGAGACCAAGAGATGAATACACTAAGCAGGTTCAGAAGGATGTAAGTTGCAGTAGTTATTCGGAGATGAAGAGTCTTGCACAGGACAGAGTTTCATGGAGAGCTGCATCAAACCAGTCTCTGGACTGAAAAATACAACAGTTATCTTGAACTATGGGAATATTACGTTGGTTTAAACAATGGGAAGACTTATTGGAAATTATTTTGGAAGGAGTTGTTGGATGATTCTGTTTGTTAATTCAGAATCAGACCAAGAAAAGTGTTCTTATATGTATGAATGTGAATATCCTCTAGAAGACTCATTGTGCCACCCTTACCTGTAATGCGTAAGATCTGGAGGTTGTTTCCTGCGTTGGGTACTGTGTGATTATTCTGCAAGAATCGTGTCAATGGCTTATTTGCTTAAGTTGTTCAGTCATAGGGTATCCAGGTTTTACTTGAACCTTTTTTTTAAATGATCTATCTGTGTGGCCAATGTAGAAACTGGGAACGTTATTATATCTTTTTTGAGGAATACTAATGTGTGGAAGTGCGTGACAACATTCTGTTGAAGATTGTTATAGGTGGAAAAGTTGATTTTAACATTCTTATTTTTGAATAGGTTGGAAACTTTATATGAAAGTGGGTCTAAATGTGCTATGACTGCATACTTTGTTGATTTTTTGTTCTTTTCGGTTGCGGTAGATGTCTATTGCAGAGATTTACTGTCAGGAATTGCTTTCTTTTATTTGCTGGGACAGTTTATCTATTACTAAAGTATTATATCCATTATTAGGGGCAACTGATTTAATTATGCTTATTTCCTGTTGCTGTTCGTTGGAGCTGAGGGGGACTTTATGCATACGATGAAGCATTGACTTGAAGTTAGCCATCGTATGCTGGTTTCGGTGGCAGGATGTGCTACTGATGGTAACATACGTGCTTGTTGGCTTACAGAGTACATCAAAGTGATGTTTTTTGTTTAAGTTGGATATTTTAAGGTACAGGAAGTTAACGTTACTCTTTATTTCATTTTCGACAGTTAATTTTATTTTATTTATTTATTTATTTATGTGGTTCATGGTGTGGGTTCCTGTAGTCATGTCCTAGTTCATGAACCACGGGCAACGTATTAGTGGCCAAGTAAGTGGTCCCGACAGTCGGGATACCAGTTACTTTGGAATAAGGCTGGGCATCTCGGGCATATTCTGAGTCGTGGTCACCTTTGTGCCCATATGGCAAAGACTACCAAATCCACCGGTTAGTCCCTCAACCGTTAGGGGTAATACCCAATGGGACTCAGGGCAAGTAAGGCTAGCAACCTGCTCCCCTGGTACTTTAAATATGATGCTGGCAACAATCAGAGCAAAATGCCTCGGACCTGTCGAGGTGACGGAGTCCCACCTCTAACTGACAAACCAGGGACTCCTAAGATACGACTTGGCAAACAAATGGTAACGAGATGGGGAGCTATTAATATCAATGGGGGCTACTCTGGGAAGAAAGTAGAGCTGGCAGAGGCTGCAAGTAAGATGGAGCTGGACGTTTTAGCTGTTAGTGACATTCGGGTAAGGGGTGAGAAAGAAGAGGAAGTGGGAGAATACAAGGTCTACCTGTCAGGAGTCAAAGCAGGAATAGCACAATGGGGTGTAGGGCTTTACATCAGGAAAGAAATGGAAGCCAGCGTAGTTGCAATAAGGTATGTAAACGAACGACTGATGTGGATAGATTTGACAGTGTCTAGCAAGAAAATTAGGATTGTGTCAGTATATTCGCATTGTGAAGGGACAGATCAAGATAAGATGGATAGTTTTTATGAGGCACTCAGTGATGTAGTTGTTAGAGTAAAGGACAAGGACAGTGTTCTGCTCATGGGTGATTTTAATGCCAGGATTGGAAATCGAACAGAAGGGTATGAAAAAGTTATGGGTAAATTTGGAGAGGATATGGAGGCCAACAGGAACAGGAAACAACTCTTGGATTTCTGTGCCAGTATGGGCTTAGTAATCACAAACTCCTTTTTTAAACATAAGAACATTCACCGGTATACTTGGGAAGGCAGGGGAACCAGATCTGTCATTGACTATATAATAACAGATCAGGAATTCAGGAAGGCTGTGAGGGACACACGTGTATTCAGGGGATTCTTTGATGACACTGATCACTATTTAATCCGCAGTGAAGTTGGGATTGTGAGGCCGAAAGTGCAGGTGGTCAGGTCCATATGTAAGAGGATAAGAGTGGAGAAACGTCAGGATAAGGAAATCAGGCACAAGTACATAACAGAGATCTCAGAAAGGTACCAGTTAGTTGAATGTAATCAATTACAGTCATTGGAAAAGGAATGGACAAGGTACAGGGACACAGTACTAGGAGTGGCTATAGAATGTCTTGGAACAGTAGTGTGTAAAAGTAGGATGAAGCAAACAGCTTGGTGGAATGACACAGTCAAGGCAGCCTGTAAAAGGAAAAAGAAGGCATATCAAAAATGGCTACATACTAGAACTCAGGTAGACAGAGAAAGTTATGTAGAAGAAAGAAAGAAAGCCAAACAGATAATTGCAGCATCCAAGAAGAAATCTTGGGAAGACTTTGGAAACAGGTTGGTGACTATGGGTCAAGCTGCTGGAAAACCATTCTGGAGTGTAATTAGCAGTCTTTGAAAGGGAGGTAAGAAGGAAATGACAAGTATTTTGGACAGGTCAGGAAAACTGCTGGTGAATCCTGTGAATGCCTTGGGCAGATGGAGGGAATATTTTGAAGAGTTGCTCAATGTAGATGAAAATACGATCAGTAATGTTTCAGATTTCGAGGTACAATGGGATAGGAATGATGACGGAAACAGAATCACATTTGAGGAAGTGGAGAAAATGGTCAATAGATTGCAGTGCAATAAAGCAGCTGGGGTGGATGAAATTAAGTCGGAACTTATCAAATACAGCGGAATGTCAGATCTTCAATGGATACACAGCATAATTGAAATGGCGTGGGAGTCGGGACAGGTTCCATCAGACTGGACAAAAGCAGTAATCACACCAATCTTTGAAGATGGAAACAGAAGAGATTGTAACAACTACAGAGGTATCTCTTTAATCAGCGTTGTGGGTAAAATCTTCTCAGATATTGTTGAAAGGAAGGTGCAAGTATTAGTTGAGGACCAATTGGATCAAAATCAGTGTGGGTTTAGGCCTCTTATAGGTTGTCAGGACCAGAACTTTAGCCTACGGCAAATAATGGAGAAGTGCTATGAGTGGAACAGGGAATTGTATCTATGCTTTATAGATCTAGAAAAGGCATATGACCGGGTTCCTAGGAGGAAGTTATTGTCTGTTCTACGAGATTATGGAATAGGAGGCAAACTTTTGCAAGCAATTAAAGGTCTTTACGTGGATAGTCAGGAAGCAGTCAGAGTTGACGGTAAATTGAGTTCATGGTTCAGAGTAGTTTCAGGAGTAAGACAAGGCTGCAACCTGTCGCCACTGTTGTTCATATTATTTATGGATCAAATGTTGAAAACAATAGACTAGCTGGGTGAGATTAAAATATGTGAACACAAAATATGCAGTCTTGCATATCCGGATGACTTAGTTGTGATGGCAGATTCGTTGAAAGTTTGCAAAGTAACATTTCAGAGCTAGATCAGAAATGTAAGGACTATGGTACGAAGATTAGCATCTCCAAAACGAAAGTAATGTCAGTGGGAAAGAAATATAAACGGATTGAGTGCCAAATAGGAGGAACAAAGTCAGAACAGGTGGACAGTTTCAAGTACTTAGGATGCATATTCTCACAGGATGGCAACATAGTGAAAGAACTGGAAGCGAGGTGTAGCAAAGCTAATGCAGTGAGCGCTCAGCTACGATCTACTCTCTTCTGCAAGAAGGACGTCAGTACCAAGACTAAGTTATCTGTGCATCGTTCAATCTTTCGACCAACTTTGTTGCATGGGAGCGAAAGCTGTGTGGATTCAGGTTACCTTATCAACACGGTTGAGGTTACGGATATGAAAGTAGGTACTAGTAGATGGGAACAATGGCAGGAGGGTGTCCACAATGAGGAAATCAAAGAAAAATTGGGAATGAACTCTATAGATGTAGCAGTCAGGGCGAACAGGCTTAGATGGTGGGGTCACGTTACAAGCATGGGAGAAGCAAGGTTACCCAAGAGACTCATGGGTTCAGCAGTAGAGGGTAGGAGGAGTCGGGGCAGACCAAGGAGAAGGTACCTGGATTCGGTTAAGAATTATTTTGAAGTAATAGGTTTAACATCAGAAGAGGCACCAATGTTAGCACTGAATAGGGGATCGTGGAGGAATTTTATAAGGGGGCTATGCTCCAGACTGAACGCTGCAACGCATAATCAGTCTTAAATGATGATGATGATTATTTATTTATTTATTTAATGTAATTTGTTCTGCAGAATGAAATTTTCACTCTGCAGCGGAGTGTGCGCTGATATGAAACTCCCCGGCAGATTAAAACAGTGTGGCGCACTAAGACTCAAACTCGGGGTCTTTGCTTTCCCGGGCAAGTGCTCTAGCCAAGCACGACTCACGACCCATCTTCACAGCCTTACTTCCGTCAGGACCACGTCTCCTACCTTCCAAACTACACAGAAGCTCTCCTTCATTTCAATTTGTTCAGTACTTTGGTTAGAACATCAACTTTGGTGCTGTTACCATAAAACAATAGGAGAGTGTCATCTACGTATCTCTTGTAGTAAACAATTTTATTGCTTAGTTGATTTTTGAATGAGAAGCTCTTTTGCTCTAGATGGTTGATGTAGATATCAGTTAGCAATAATTTTGTTTATATACTTTAGTATTGAAAGTGAGGATCTTTATTGACTCATATATATCAGGTAGGTCGAGCTTTTTGTTTTTTAGGAGGTAATTTATTATTGTTGTTATTATTATTAGCGAATGTTCCCGTTGGAGAACGATAATCACATAATTATCAATTTTCTTAAGGTTCTTCTCATTTTTCCAATATTTCTTCATTTTTCTTCAGTCCACTTTGGTTGATACGGTTCTGGTTCCACCTCTGAAGTAAACTTCCACTTGCGAGTTTTGCCTTTCAATGTTTCCCTGTCTGACGTGATTATTACGTCAGTTTTTGCTTTTGTCACATCCTTTATAACTTCAGTTACTCAGGGTATTGAAACTTTAAGTGATATTACATATGTCACTTAATCCAATTGATGTTTAGTTAGTTTGTTTCCAGTTAATCTGTCAAGGTGTCTGTAGAACTTCATTCTTTTTTTATGATGTCAGTTTCAATGTTTGATACTTTTTCTGTTGTCTCGATGGTTTGCAGTCTGTATCCATCTTGTATGTATCATGGTCCCGGAATTTTTCTAGTAATCTTTCTCTCTACTTTCTTAATCTGTTTTAAATCTAGTTTTCGATTCAGTGAGGGTGTTTCACTTGCATACCTGACTATCGGTTTGATACTGTGTTGTAGTGTTTGATTTTAGTGCCTTTTGACAATCATTTTTTGTCACATAAATTTTGAACAAGTCCAGGCGCTTTCTTGATTTTCTGCAATCTGTTTTTGTGCAAGTTTTTCAAGTCCTATTGGATCAATAATTTCACCAAGATACTTAAAGTGTTTGACTCTGTTGATTTCACGACAATTGGTCTTGTTGTTGTTGTTGTCTTCAGTCCTGAGACTGGTTTGATGCAGCTCTCCATGCTACTCTATCCTGTGCAAGCTTCTTCATCTCCCAGTACTTACTGCAACCTACATCCTTCTGAATCTGCTTAGTGTATTCATCTCTTGGTCTCCCGCTACGACTTTTACCCTCCACGCTGCCTTCAAACGCTAAATTTGTGATCCCTTGATGTCTCAGAACATGTCCTACCAACCGTTCCCTTCTTCTTGTCAAGTTGTGGACAAACTCCTCTTCTCCCCAGTTCTATTCAATATCTCCTCATCAGTTATGTGATCTACACATCTAATCTTCAGCATCCTTCTGTAGCACCGCATTTCGAAAGCTCCTATTCTCTCCTTGTCCAAACAATTTATCGTCCATGTTTCACTTCCATACATGGCTACACTCCATACAAATATTTTCAGAAACGACTTCCAGACACTTAAATCTATAAGCGATGTCAACAAATTTCTCTTCTTCAGAAACGCTTTCCTTGCCGTTGCCAGTCTACATTTTACATCCTCTCTACTTCGACCATCATCAGTTATTTTGCTCCCCAAATATCAAAACTCCTTTACTACTTTAAGTGTGTCATTTCCTAATCTAATTCCCTCAGCATCACCCGACGTAATTCGACTACATTCCATTATCCTCGTTTTGCTTCTGTTGATGTTCATCTTTTATCCTCTTTTCTAGACACTGCCCATTCCGGTCAACTGCTCTTCCAAGTTCTTTACTGTCTTTGACAGAATTACAATGTCATCGGCGAACCTTAAAGTTTTTATTTCTTCTCCGTGGATTTTAATACCTACTCCGAATTTTTCTTTTGTTTCCTTTACTGCTTGCTCAATATACAGATTGAATAACATCGAGAAGAGGCTACAACCCTGTTTCATTCCCTTCCCAACAGTTGCTTCTCTTACATGTCCCTCGACTCTTATAACTGCCATCTGGTTTCTGTACAAATTGTAAATAGCCTTTCGCTCCCTGTATTTTACCCCTGCCACCTTTAGAATTTGGAAGAGAGTATTCCAGTCAGCAGTGTCAAAAGCTTTCTCTAAGTCTACGAATGGTAGAAACGTAGGTTTGCCTTTCCTTAATCTTTCTTCTAAGATAAGTCGTAAGGTCAGTATTGCCTCACGTGTTCCAACATTTCTACGGAATCCAAACCGATCTTCCCCGAGGTCGGCTTCTACTAGCAGTTGTTGGGAAGGGAGTAAGACAGGGTTGTAGCCTCTCCCCGATGTTATTCAATCCCTATATAGAGCAAGCAGTAAGGGAAACAAAAGAAAAATGCGGGGTAGGTATTAAAATCCATGGAGAAGAAATAAAAACTTTGAGGTTCGCCGATGACATTGTAACTCTGTCAGAGACAGCAAAGGACTTGGAAGAGCAGTTGAATGAAATGGATAGTGTCTTGAAAGGAGGATATAAGATGAACATCAACAAAAGCAAAACGAGGATAATGGAATGTAGTCGAATTAAGTCGGGTGCTGCTGAGGGAATTAGATTAGGAAATGAGACACTTAAAGTAGTAAAGGAGTTTTGCTATTTGGGGAGCAAAATAACTGATGATGGCCGAAGTAGAGAGGATATAAAATGTAGACTGGCAATGGCAAGGAAAGCGTTTCTGAAGAAGAGAAATTTGTTAACATCAAGTATAGATTTAAGTGTCAGGAAGTCATTTCTGAAAGTGTTTGTATGGAGTGTAGCCATGTATGGAAGTGAAACATGGACGATAAATAGTTTGGACAAGAAGAGAACAGAATCTGTCGAAATGTGGTGCTACAGAAGAATGCTGAAGATTAGGTGGGTAGATCACATAACTAATGAGGAAGTATTGAATAGGATTGGGTAGAAGAGAAGTTTGTGGCACAACTTGACCAGAAGAAGGGATCGGTTGGTAGGACATGTTCTGAGGCATCAAGGGATCACCAATTTAGTATTGGAGGGCAGTGTGGAGGGTAAAAATCCTAGAGGGAGACCAAGAGATGAATACACTAAGCAGATTCAGAAGGATGTAGGTTGCAGTAAGTACTGGGATATGAAGAAGCTTGCACAGGATAGAGTAGCATGGAGAGCTGCATCAAACCAGTCTCAGGACTGAAGACAACAACAACAACAAGTATCTATCTTACCCCTAGTGAGATAAGCTTCTACATCCTTACATTTGTCCTCTAGCAATCCCTGCTTAGCCATTTTGCACTTCCTGTGATCTCATTTTTGAGACGTTTGTATTCCTTTTTGCCTGCTTCATTCACTGCGTTTTTATATTTTCTACTTTCATCAATGAAAATCAATATTTCTTCTATTACCCAAGGATTTCTACGAGCCCTCGTCTTTTTACCTACTTGATCCTCTGCTGCCTTCACTACTTCATCCCTCAGAGCTATTCATTCTTCTTCTACTGTATTTCTTTCCCCCGTTCCTGTCAATTGTTGCCTTATGCTCTCTCTGAAACTCTGTACAGTCTCTGATTTAGTCAGTATCCAGGTCCCATCTCCAATTCCCACGTTTTTGCAGTTTCTTCAGTTTTAATCTACAGTTCATAACCAACAGATTGTGGTCAGAGTCCACACCTGCCCCTGGAAATGTCTTACAATTTAAAACCTGGTTCCTAAATCTCTGTCTTACCATTATATAATCTATCTGATACCTTCGAGTATCTCCAGGCTTCTTCCATGTGTAGAACCTTCTTTCATGATTCTTGAACCAAGTGTCAGCTATGATTAAGTTATGCTGAGTGCAAAATTCTACCAGACGGCTCCCCCTTTCATTTCTCTCCGTCAATCCATATTCACCCACTGTGTTTCCTTCTCTCCCTTTTCCCACTCTCGAATTCCAGTCACCCGCGACTATTAAATTGTCGTCTCCCTTCACTATCCTAATAATTTCTTTTATCTCATCATGCATTTCATCGATTACTTCATCAGAGCTAGTTGGCATATAAACTTGCACTACTGCAGTGTCTCTCTTGGCCACAATAATGCGTTCACTATGCTGTTTGTAGTAGCTTACCCGCACTCCAATTTTTTTATTCATTATTAAACCTGCTCCTGAATTACCCCTATTTTATTTTGTATTTATAACCTTGCATTCACCTGACCAAAAGTCTTGTTCCTCCTGCCACCGAACTTCATTAATTCCCACTATATCTAACTTCAACCTATCCATTTCCCTTTTTAAATTTTCTAACCTACCTGCCCGATTAGGGGATTTGACATTCCACGCTCCGATCCGTAGAAAGGTAGTTTTCTTTCTCCTGATAACGACGTCCTCCTGAGTAGTCCCCGCCCTGAGATCCGAATGGGGGGCTATTTTACCTCCGGAATATTTTACCCAAGAGAACGCCATCATCATTTAACTATACAGTAGAGCTGCATGCCATCGGGAAAAATTACGGCTGTAGTTTCCCCTTGCTTTCATCCGTTCACAGTACCAGCACAGCAAGGCCGTTTTGGTTAGTGTTGCAAGGCCAGACCAGTCAATCAGTTGCCCTTGCAACTACTGAAAAGGCTGCTGCCCATCTTCAGGAACCACACGTTTGTCTGGCCTCTCAACAAATACCCCTCCGTTGTGGTTGCATCTACGGTACGGCCATCTGTATCGCTGAGACACGCAAGCCTCCCAACCAACGGCAAGGTCCATGGTTCATGGGGTAGGAAATTGGTCTTAGGTTTCGGAATATCTGACTTGTAACAGATGAATTCAGTTTTCTCAAAGGAGATTTGCAGGCCGACCTTCTGTGCACATTCTCTGAGGGTATCGATTTGTTTTACTGCTGTTTCTCACTGTCTGAAAGAACCGCTAAGTCATATGCAATCGCTAAATATGGAACGTTCAGTTTTCCTTGACCTCTTCCTAGTTCGATCGGCTTCCAATAGTTTTGTTTTCTTATTCCAAATTTCCCATTCTTTCATTACTCTGTCTAACACTATGTTGAATAATAGTGGTGAGATCCTATCTCCTTGTCAACTCCTATTTTAACCAAGAATGGTTGCGAAATTTCATAACTGAATTTAGTTTTTGATATGGTTTCTGTCTGTGTTTGTTCGATTAGTTTTCGGGGTTTTGTTGTCTAGTCCTCGTTCTCCTAGAATATTGCATAGAGATTGCCCATCTACAGAATCATATGCTTTTTCAAAAATGAACGGATGTGTAGAAAATTGGTTTCGACCTGATTGCTTTAATTTTAAAATCGTTTTAAGATTAAAGATCTGTTCCATGCATGATCTAATGGGTCGAAAGCCTGCTTGGTAATCTGAAATTGTAAGTGCTAGTTGTTCTTGAGACCTCTTAAAAGACAAGCCGATAAAACTTGGTAAGTGACCGGCAAAAGTGAAATGCCTCTGTAAATGTTTACGTCTGATCTCTCTCCCTTCTTGTGCAATGAATTAACTGGCGCACATTTCCAATCCTCTGGAATATTTTCTGTCTGCCAAATTTCTTGGATGATTTCAGTTATCTCTTTTAAGGAATTTGGACCAAGGTTCTTCAGTAGCTCCGCTACAATTCCATCTTCTCCCGATGACTTATTATTTTTCAGCTTTTTAATGTGACTATAAATTACTTCTTGAGATGGTGGTAGTGAAGTTTCATTCTTGTGTTCTGGTTGTCATCTGTGGAATCTCGTGTGAGCAGTTCAGAAGGTGTGAGAAATATTTGGCTAATTGACAATTCTCTTTGTTAGTTAGTATCAGTTTTCAATTTTGTTTCCTGAAACGGGGGTTTCATGGAGTGTATCCTTCGACGTGATTTGCAAACGTTTTGTAAAAGTTGTGTGGTTTTTGTTTCCTAAACTCTTCATTTGAGTTTATCTGTTAGTTAAGATATTTTCTTTTAGATTGTCGAAGTATTTTAGCTATTTGTTTTCTGACTTTGGAAAATTTCTGTTGTGTAAATTCTGATTTGTCACAATTGTGGGTTAAGAAGGTTCTTTGTCTCTCATCTACTGCGCTATCATAATTTGAATTCCGTCATGGGTGCTTATATTTTTTCTTTAATGGGATTAGTTCTCTTTCTTTCTATATAATTTTTGTAGTATGGGCATCTCTCCACTTGTTTGTGGGTTGTTTTTGCCATACTTCTGAAATATCTGATTCTTGGTTTTTTCCAATCAGATTTGGGACTTAGTGGTTTTTTTCTTTTTAGTGTGAATTTAATTCTGACTCTGGTAAGATAGTGGTCAGAATCTATACTTCCCCCTCTGTGGACTTGAACGTCGTGTATTTCTTTTTGGAAGTCATAAGACATTGCAAAAGGGACTATTTGAAATCCACTTAGCTGAAGGACTGTGGATCGCCATGTTCTTTGTTTCTTAGGGCTCTTTCGAAGTGATGTTAACATGATTTTTTGATCGTTTTGTTGGCACGACTAAATGAGCCTGACGCCATTCTTGTTCGTGAATCTGTGTACAGGGCAAATGCCGACTGTTTTTTTTTTAAATATTTCCTGTTTTTTCCAAATTGTGCGTTGAAATCGCCGAGAAGAATTTTTACGCCCTCCTCCGGAATTTTGGACATTTCAGTTTCAAGTTTTTCCCAATATTTTTCTCTCTTGCCAGGTTCTTTCTTGTTGTCAATGTTGTTAGGGGCATGAACATTAATAACTTTATGCGTTCTGTTGGTGTGCTTAATTCGCCTGGTCACTAATCTGTTGCTGATTTGTTATTATGTTAATAGATTATTCTGCTGGGCTGTTAGTACAAAGGTTAACAATATCTAATTAAGCAAATCTATGTGTCAGAGGTATGTGGATGTCTTTGATACGTTCTCTGACGTTGTTCATTGTATAAGTGGCTTTAAACTTGCAACAAGTGGTAAAAAGATCCTTAAGTTTTATGCTTTTACTATATGCTGAGCTGTTTATTTAGTTTACCGCTGAACGTATAGGTCAGGATTAAATGTGAATCTTATGTTGTGATCAAATTTCGGTGCAGCTGGGCTCATTATTATACAGTCACTAATTTCATATTAATTTAAGAGGAATGTTAAGCAGTTTAAGGAGTATAGCTTTGAATTTTGCTGTTCTATAAGTTTGTTTGTGTGGAAAAATTCCAAGGTTTCTCAATGCATTCTGTTTCATACATAATGACTGCAGAGTTTCCTTTATCAGACTGCACATTAAGAGCTTTGTTAGCTGTTAGCTTGTTGTTGAAATGTTCAAGAGTTTTGTATTCATTCTGGTTGTTGTTGTTGTGGTCTTCAGTCCAGAGACTGGTTTGATGCAGCTCTCCATGTCACTATCCTGTGCAAGCCTCTTCCTTTTCAAATAACTAACGCAATCCTTCTGAATCTCCTTACGGTATTCATCTCTTGGTCTCCCTCTACGATTTTTACCCCGCGCACTACCCTCAAATACTATATTGGTAAATTGGTGATCTAATGACGTCTCAGAATGTGTCCAAACAACGGATCCCTTTTTTGGTCAAGTTGTAGCACAAATCTCTTGTCTCCCCAATTCTACTCAGTACTTTCTCATTAGTTACTTGATCGACCCATCTAATCTTCAGCATTGTTCGGTAGCACCATATTTAGAGCGCTTCTATTCTCTTCTTGTCTAAGCTGTTTATCATCCATGTTTCACTTCCATACCTGGCTACATTCCAGAAAGACTTCCTTACACCTAAATCTATAATCGATATTAACAGATTTCTCTCCTGCAGAAATGCTTTTCTTCCCATTGCCAATCTACATTTTATATCCTCTCTGCTTCGGCCATCACCAGTTATTTTGTATTTTTCTGTCCAAATAGCAAACCTCATCTGCTACTGTAGGTGTCTCGTTTCCTAATCAGATTTCCTTAGCATCACCTGATTTAATTCGACTACATTCTATCACCTTCTTTTGCTTTTGTTGATCTTCATCTTATACCCTCTTTCCAAAACACTGTCTATTCCGATCAGCTGCCGTTCCGGTTCCTTTCCTGTTTCTGAGAAAATTACAATGTCATCAGCAAACCTCAAAGTTGAACCGTCCGCGGTGGCCATGCGGTTCTAGGCGCTTCAGTCTGGAACCGCGCGACTGCTACGGTCGCAGGTTCGAATCCTGCCTCGGTCATGGATGTGTGTGATGTCCTTAGGTTAGTTAGGTTTAAGTAGTTCTAAGTTCCAGGGGACTGATGACCTCAGATGTTCAGAGCCATTTGAACCATTTTTGAACCTCAAAGTTTTTATTTCTTCTCCCTGAATTTTAATTCGTTCTCCAAATTTTTCTTTGGTTTCCTTTACTGCCTGTTCAGTGTAAATATTGAATAACATTGGGGATAGTTTTCAACCCTATCACCCTCCCTTCTCAACCACTTCTTACCTTTCATGTCCCTCGCCTATTATTACTGCCATCTGCTTTCCATACAAGCTGTAAACAGTCTTTTATTCCCTGTATTTTACCTCTTCTACATTCAGAATTTCAAGGAGAATATTCCAGTCAACATTGTCAAAACTTTCTCTAAGTCTACAAATGCTATAAATGTAGGTTTGCCTTCCTTAACCAATCTTCTAAGATAAGTCATAGGGACAGTATTGCCTCGCATATTCCTACATTTCTCTGGAATTCAAACTAATCTTCCTGAGGTCTGCTCTACTGGTTTTTCATTCTTCTGTAAGGAATTCGTGTTAGTAATTTGCAACCCTCACATATTAAACTGACAGTTCAGTAATTTTCACGCCTCTTAGCATCTGATTTCTTTGAAATTGGAATTATCACGTTCTTCTTCAAGTCTGAGGGTATTTAGCCTGTCTCACACATTTTGCACGCCAGATGGAAGAGTTGTGTCATGGTTGGCTCTCCCAAGGTTGTCTGTCGTTCTGACGGAATGTCGTCTACTCCCAGGGTCTTGTTTATACTTAGGTCCTTCAGAGCATTGTCAAATTCCTCTTGCAGTATGATATCTCCTATATCATCTTCACCTGCCTCCACTTCCCTGACTCTAACATTGATTTCAAGTTCATCTCCCTTTTATAGACCCTTTATACACTCCTTTCACCTTTCACCTTTCACTTCTTTGCTTAGGACTGTTTTACCATTTGAGCTCTTGAAATTCATAAAGCTCCTTCTCTTCTCCCCAAAGTCCTCCTTAACTTTCCTGTAGGCAGTATCGATCTTTCCCGTAGTGAAACGTGCTTCTAAATCCTCATATTTGTTCTCCAGCCATTGCTGTTAAGCAATTTTGCACGTTCTGTCAATCTCATTGTTAATTATTCTATTTGTGTACAGCAGTTTTTCTTAGAGATTTGTGTTAATTGCTAGTTATACTATTTTTCAAGGAAACAGCCCCGATAGGTCATGAATCCAGCACCTTGAGTTGTCACGTGGGAATCTCAAAGTAGGGAACATGGACGACATGGCTGGGTTACTACAGATGGGTGGTGCTCTGTGAGAGTGTGGGTTGGCCAGAAGGCATGCGAAGATAGGCCATGTAACTGTGATTAGCACTGTACCGATAGCGCAGTTGTTAACACAGCTGCCTAGTAACCAGGAAATCCAAGGTTCGAGTACTGGTTAAGCACACATTTTCACTCATTATTGTTTATTCCGTATAAAGACCCAATGCAGCTGATATCAATAATTCCTTTCCTTTCCTTTCTCCCCCTCAACCGTCAATTTACGTAATATTTTTCTGACCTCATTCTGAATGAACAAACAGAATCATCCAACACTCCCTTCCAAAATAATATTCTAGAGGTCTCTTCAGTGTTTATACCAACGTAATATCCACGCAGTACAAGATTTATACAGTACTTTAAAAGTAATGCATTTAATGTTGAATTCACATCTAAGTGATATCCAGAGGCTGATGTATGAAAACATTACTATTTATAACGTAAAATTCAATCATAGTTTCAATGCTTAAACCTACCTCTATCGCTATAATAGGAAACGTATCTCACTGTGCATATGTAATTTACACATAGCTCGATTATGTCTATATATATTCTTTATATGTGTAATCCTAACCATTCAGCATATTAGAAACTATACTAAATAATTTTACTTCTATTTTCGTTTTTGTAAAATAATTCCATTGCACTAGCATAGACAAATTTTACTAAGCTCGTATACCCGTATAGGGTAGGTAACCTAACATCTTTATGATGGTAAGATCATTGAAAACATTGATGTGTTGCGCATGTGACGGTGGGCCATGATTTGTGAGTGTTTATCATGTGTGCTACCATGAAACAGAGAATGGCGTGGTGTGACGTTTATTGCAAGGAACTGAACAACATTCACATAATGCATGCCTACAAATGTGTTAATTCCAAAATTGAGAAAGTCGTAAATATTTTGATAGAGGCCAAAAGAAATAAATCTATATAAACATTACCAAATAGTAAACCAATAACTTTGTCTATCCTACTGCAGCGAACCAATTATGGATACAAGACGAGGCCCCAGCAAGAAAGCAGAAAGATGGAGTTACAAAATACACGAAACTGGTCATGAACAAATAAGCCTTGAAACTTCCTGGCAGTGTAAAACTGTGTGTCGCATCAAGACTCGAACTCAGGACTTTTGCCTGTCACAAGCAAGTGCTCTACCAACTAAGCTATCCCCACAGCTTTACTTTCGCCAGTACCTCGTCTCCTATCTTCCAAACATAATTAGGTCTAATTAGAGAAACATACTGTACAAGACGGATTAAAAATTATTTATAACTTTTAAAAAAGAAAAGATTTCTCTTATATTCACTTATGTTTCGTAATTAGATGAAAACTCAAAATCGAGAGGCCAGTGTCAAAAAGAACTTAATGGATTTTTGAGGTTGTTTGTCACCCATGAGAGAATGAGTATTTGGATTAAAACTGGTTGATTTGAGCCTCAAATCACTATCTCTATGCAATCTATTTTTGTAGGTTTTTCAGAAAATGTAAAGATTAAAGACCTGTTCACATAGACTGTTTGTTGAAAAGCCCATCAAGGGTCTCAGTGAATAATAATTCAGCAATATCTCCACAGGGACTAAGCGTAGTGCTGCAGTGGCTAACGCCCTCAACTCACTTTCGGGAGATCTTGGTTCAGTTCAAGGGTCAGCTATCCATATACTGGTTTTCTGCGGTCACCCATCACACACTATGCAAATGCTGGGATGTGTCCTTAAAACGACGACGGTCGCTTCGTTCCCTTCCAGTAGTAAGAAATCCGACAAATCTCTGTCTGTAATAATCTCATCCGTGGACGGGACTTAAGACGCTAATCATCCTCCCTTCTCCTTGTATCTGGATATAAATAAGCAAGGCTCAAGAGAGTCATTCTTATGAAAAACTGTGTCCGAGTAACTACCGACTATATAAATCGCGATCGGATTGTGGCATGTTGTACGTTTGTGCCACGAGCAGACAGCCAAGGTTTCTAGCCAGCCCTGTAGCGCAGTCTGTGTGGATGGACACCTCTAGCCATCTGCTGGCACACGATACTGGTAATTTTCATCATTAAAAGAAAAATACTGGCAGTCCGTATAGAGGAGGTCTCAAAACGACAGAATGACCGCTCCCTTGTGAGTTGTATAGGACAGCAATGGGGCAGGGTAACTATTATTTCATTCTGTACTCGCTGTGCTTGAGGCTGACTAGTAAAGCCACTGAAGCTCCCGATGATGTTTATCTTGTCTTCGACTCTCTACAAGCGTTCACGACCCAGCACCACGCTGCCCGCGGTCCACAAGAAGGCTGCGTCCGACGGGTTGGGAACAGCTGCCTAAAGAATTACTATAACTTCAATGGTTCTACAAATAATTGTAGTGGAGAGCTAACGCCCGTAAAATAAGTGCCGTTTTGTTCTGCCGCCACAGCAGAACTAGTGTCGCAGTCCCGCACATTCGCACTCGTCTCTCTGGTTCACTGTCTTTCCTCTGACGCCATTGCAGCCGGATTGTGTTGTGTTTACATTTGATAGTCATTGTTCAAATGTTTAAGACCGACGACTGCGAAGGGTGTTCTGTAATACGGTTTTTGAACACAAATCGTGTTAAGCAAGGTGAAATTCGTCGTCATCTTGAAGAGATTTATGATGAAAGCGTAATGACTACTGGAATAATGAGAAAATAGATGAGAAAATCCCACGATGATTTGGTTGAGAAAGTGAACGAGAAAATTCACGAAAACAGACGGTAACAAGAATGGTTTGCTTTGAGTTTCCGCAAATTTCAAAAACTTTTTTGCATGAGACTGTCGCAAATCGCTTCAATTATCGCAAATAGTGTACTCGTTGAGTTTCAAAAATGCATACAAAACGAACACACTTGGAAGTATTTTGACATTTTTTATCTGATACAGTGACGAGGGAGACGAATTATTAACCAGAATTGTCACCGGTGGGGAAACCTGGGATTGTCATGTCACTCCAGAATCAAAACAACAATCCGTGGAGTGGAGGCATTCATGAACCGAAAAATAAAAATTCAAAACAACGTTGTCAGAACTAAAAAACCTTGTGCATTATGTTCTGGGACAGACAGAGTGCTCAGCTTGTTGAGTTCTTTCCGAGAGGTGAAACACAGAAAGCTTTGGCGTGCTGCTCAAAATAAAAGGCATTCAATGCCGAGGTAAGGCATTGTGTTGTTTCATGAAATTGCACATCCCCATTCTGCTGGTGTCACCCAAAACCTTATCCAACAATTCGGTAGCGATGAATTCGATCACCGGCTGTACAGCCCCGATCTCACACATTCTGACTCCCACTTGTTCTTGAACTTGAAGAGTGATTTTGGAGGAAGGCACTTTGACAGCAGTGTCGGCACAAAAAACGATGTTCAGCAGTGGCTCTCTTAAATTGCGGCATCTTTCTATGAAGAGGATATAGAAAAGTTGGCTTACCGCTGTGACAAAAAGTCTGAATAATGGTGGCAACTATATATGTATGATACACACACAAAAATATCTCTTATCTGTTAGACACTTACATGTAAAGCAGTGTGTATGTATGTGTGTGTGTGTGTGTGTGTCTGTGTGTTTGTTTGTTTACGTGTGCATGCGTGCAGGGTCTCCTCCGAAACTCCTTGATTGGTTGTTACAACTAAATTTGGCACTGAAACGGCAAGCCTCCCGAGTGTCAGCACTGTGGGGTTTATAAGCTCCTAGCTCCAACGTGAGTGTTTTTTCCAGCCCCTGCTGTATTGGCTGCCACTCTAGGTAAACATATTGTGTGAGAACAGTATCGCCCTGCCAAATCTGGCGGCTTTGCAGGAGAGCGTGCCAGCCAGTGGCAGGAAACTGTCTTCCTGGCCCTGGACTGTAGGCAGTCTTCCATGACAGATGAGGTGCATTGGAACAGTACTGGGCCACTTTATCAAGGTAAGTAACGTTCACGGCCATTACAGAGATTATTTAAAGCTAACCTGATTTGCATTTTCGTAGCGCCACTACTGGCGCCACTCTTATGCGACTGGTGCGAAATCTAAACAGACATCACCTTTCAGATGTAGAAACACGGCAACTTTCGTTTATGTCGCACATGGCCTTCTTGGCGTTGGGCTTTTTTCCATCAGTGACAAGGCTGTCTTTGAAGATACGCACTAGCAAACTTAAATTATAAATATGTTTATTATTATTATTATTTCTTTCCTTTCTCAGACGTTACGTCTGGTCAAAAATGGAAAGTGACGCAGTCCTTCATCAAGCGTGACTTCCTTTTAACTGTACGGTATATGTTACGTTGCGTTTAGGAACTTTCGGGTAATTGAACATGTATCAATAATTACAGATTTCTGTAGTTGTATACAGGGTGTTATAAAAAGGCACGGCCAAACTTTCAGGAAACATTCCTCACACACAAATAAAGAAAAGATGTTATGTGGACATGTGTCCAGAAATGCTTAATCTCCATGTTAGAGCTCATTTTAGTTTCGTCAGTATGTACTGTACTTCCTCGATACACCGCCAGTTGGCCCAATTGAAGGAAGGTAATGCTGACTTCGGTGCTGGTGTTGACATGCGGCTCATTGCTCTACAGTGCTAGCATCAAGCACATCAGTACGTAGCATCAACAGGTTAGTGTTCATCACGAACGTGGTTTTGCAGTCAATGCAATGTTTACAAATGCGGAGTTGGCAGATGCCCATTTGAGGTATGGATTAGCGCGGGGCAATAGCCGTGGCGCCGTACGATTGTATCGAGACAGATTTCCAGAACGAAGGTGTCCCAACAGGAAGACGTTCGAAGCAATTGATCGGCGTCTTAGGGAGCACGGAACATTCCAGCCTATGACTCGCGACTGGGGAAGACCTAGAACGACGAGGACACCTGCAATGGACGAGGCAATTCTTCGTGCAGTTGACGATAACCCTAAAGTCAGCGTCAGAGAAGTTGCTGCTGAACAAGGAAACGTTGATCACGTCACTGTATAGAGAGTGCTACCGGAGAACAAGTTGTTCCCGTACCATGTACAGAGTGTGTAGGCACTATCAGCAGCTGATTGGCCTACACGGGTACACTTCTGCGAATGGTTCATCCAATAATGGGTCAATCCTCATTTCAGTGCAAATGTTCTCTTTACGGATGAGGCTTCATTCCAACGTGATCAAATTGTAAATTTTCACAATCAACATGTGTGGGCTGACGAGAATCCGCACGCAATTGTGCAATCACGTCATCAACACATGCTAGAACATGTGCCTTTACAAGTACGACACAACATGTGGTTCCTGCACGGTGGGGCTCCTGCACATTTCAGTCGAAGTGTTCGTACGCTTCTCAACAACAGATTCGGTGACCGATGGATTGGTAGAGGCGGACCAATTCCATGGCCTCCACGCTCTCCTGATCTCAACCCTCTTGACTTTCATTTATGGGGGCATTTGAAAGCTCTTGTCTACGCAACCCCGGTACCAAATGTGGAGACTCTTCGTGTTCGTATTGTGGACGGCTGTGCTGCAATACGCCATTCTCCAGGGCTGCATCAGCGCATCAGGTATTCCATGCGACGGAGCGTGGATGCATGTATCCTCGCTAACGGAGGACATTTTGAACATTTCCTGTAACGAAGTATTTGAAGTCACGCTGGTACGTTCTGTTGCTGTGTGTTTCCATTCCATGATTAACGTGATTTGAAGACAAGTAATAAAGTGAGCGGTATCATGGAAAGTAAGCGTTTCTGGACACTTGTCCACATAACATATTTTCTTTCTTTGAGTGTGAGGAATGTTTCCTGAAAGTTTGGCCGTACCTTTTTGTAACACCCAGTATATACGTTTGGATGTAGCTGTATTGCGTTGATGTACTGGTGGATATTGTGTGGTATGACTCCTGTAGTTGATAGTGTAATTGGTATAATGTCAACTTTATCCTGATGCCACATGTCCTTGACTTCCTCACCCAGTTGGATGTATTTTTCAATTTTTTCTCCTGTTTTCTCCTGTATATTTGTTGTATTGGGTATGGATATTTCGATTAGTTGTGTTATTTTCTTCTTTTTATTGGTGGGTATGATGTCAGGTTTGTTATGTGGTGTGGTTTTATCTGTTATAATGGTTCTGTTCCAGTATAATTTATATTCATCATTCTCCAGTACATTTTGTGGTGCATACTTGTATGTGGGAACGTGTTGTTTTATTAGTTTATGTTGTATGGCAACTTGTTGATGTATTATTTTTGCTACATTGTCATGTCTTCTGGGGTATTCTGTATTTGCTAGTAAGGTACAGCCACTTGCGATGTGATCTACTGATTCTATTTGTTGTTTGCAAAGTCTGCATTTATCTGTTGTGGTATTGGGATTTTTAATAATATGCTTTCTGTAATATCTAGTGTTTATTATTTGATCCTGTACTGCAATCATAAATCCTTCCGTCTCACTGTATATATTGCCTTTTCTTAGCCATGTTTTGGATGCGTCTTGATCGATGTGTGGCTGTGTTAGATGATACAGGTGCTTGCCATGTAGTATTTTACTTTCTTCGTATCTGATGATGTTATGTGATCTAAAGGGTTGTAGAAGTGGTTATGGAATTGCAATGATGTAGCCGATGTATTTGTATGAGTGATTGCTTTGTGTATTTTGCTAGTTTCTGCTCGTTCTATAAACAATTTTCTTAAATTGTCTACCTGTCCATAATGTAGGTTTTTTATGTCGATAAATCCCCTGCCTCCTTCCTTTCTGTTTAATGTGAATCTTTCTGTTGCGGAATGTATATGATGTATTCTATATTTGTGGCATTGTGATCGTGTGAGTGTATTGAGTGCTTCTAGGTATGTGTTACTCCATTTCACTACTCCAAATGAGTAGGTCAATATTGGTATAGCATAAGCATTTATAGCTTTTGTTTTGTTTCTTGCCGTCAATTCTGTTTTCAGTATTTTTGTTAGTCTTTGTCTATATTTTTCTTTTAGTTCTTCTTTAATATTTGTGTTACCTATTCCTGCTTTTTGTCTGTATCCTAGATATTTATAGGCATCTGTTTTTTCCATCGCTTCTATGGAGTCGCTGTGGTTATCCAATATGTAGTCTTCTTGTTTAGTGTGTTTTCCCTTGACTATGCTATTTCTCTTAAATTTGTCTATTCCAAGAGCCATATTTATATCATTTCTGAATACTTCTGTTACCTTTAGTAATTGGTTGAGTTGGTGATTTGTTGCTGCCAGTAGTCTTAGATCATCCATGTATAGCAAATGTGTGATTTTGTGTTGGTATGTTCCAGTAATATTATATCCATAATTTGTATTATTTAGCATGTTGGATAGTGGGTCCAGAGCAAGGAAGAACCAGAAAGGACTTAATGAGTCTCCTTGGTATATTCCACACTTAATCTGTATTGGCTGTGATGTGATATTATTTGAATTTGTTTAGATATTAAGTGTGGTTTTCCAATTTTTCATTACTATGTTTAGGAACTGTATCAATTTAGGATGTACTTTGTATATTTCCAATATTTGTAGTAACCATGAGTGGGGTACACTATCAAAAGCTTTTTGGTAATCAATGTATGCGTAGTGTAGCGACCTTTGTTTAGTTTTAGCTTGATGTGTCACCTCTGCATCTATTATCAGTTGCTCTTTACATCCTCATACTCCTTTGCAGCAGCCTTTTTGTTCTTCATTTATAATTTTGTTCTGTGTTGTATGTGTCATTAATTTCTGTGTAATGACTGAAGTTAATATTTTGTGTATTGTTGGTAGGCATTTTGTGGGGCGATATTTTGCTGGGTTTGCTGTGCCTGCATGATCTTTAGGTTTCAGATAAGTTATTCCTCATGTGTTATTATTATTATTATTATTATTATTATTATTGATCTGTTATTACGATTATTACTAGTGTCTTGCACCAACTTGTGGCAAGATATGAGGCAATCAAAATAACTTATGGATTATGATTTTCGGAATACATTAATAAGATCAAGAGACCATTCGCCAATACGAAAAGTTAATGCTCTGTGACCTGTATGACTACCATGTCTTCGCCGCTGCTACACTTTCAAAATATTTAAGTGAAAATATTAGCATCTTTGAGCAGAAGTTCTCCAAAAGGAGGAGCATTGCCTATGTACCGGATCACAAGGAATGTTCACGCTAAGTGTCAATAGTACACCGACATACATGCTCTGCTGGTGAACTTAGAAGAATGAGAAACGGAGCATGATAGTGTCTCAGAAATTGGAAGTGATTTCCAAGGATATTATTTTTGTCGGTAGACAATGAACTAAAGTTCAGGAACGTAAACAAAAGTTAATGAACTGCATATTAAGTAAAAAACAAAAACCAGCAATTGTAAAATGTAAACTTTCACGGCCAGAATTGTCATAATTAATAAAATATTCAGGGGTATTATGCCTTGGTCTAGACCACTTTTTGTATTGGCGAACGGTCCCTTGATCATATTAATATGTTCAGAAAATCATAATCTGTAAGTTATTTTGATTGCCTCATTTCTTGCCACAAGTTTGTACAATACACTAGTAATAATTGTAATAACATAACAACAATAATAATAACAAGCATATTTATAATTTAAGTTTTTTAGTGTGTAGCTTCAAAGATACCATGGTGTAGACCATGGCATAATAGCTCGGAATATTTTATTAATTTTAATAACCAGAAATACTTAAATTGTGGGCAGGTTCCCTAAACAGATTTATTGTTAGAAAATTCCAATGAAGAGTTTAATTCTAGAGTGACCATTAAATATTATCTAATAATGAATATTATAGGACTATCTGCTGCTGTCATTTTGCTTATGCTGACTTATAATCTCACAATTGCTTTATGTGAGTGGAATTAGATAATGATTCATTGCAACTAGGGTTTGCATTTAGTAAAATATATTAGTGTTTTGAACTACAGTGAGAAATTAATTTTTAATTAAGTTATGATTAACAAAATTATTTCAGTTGCATCGTTGCGTCACTTATATTGAAACTGAATGACAGTAAAGGCATGTGCAATACAATCAGTTCACATGATGTTACTTAGTGCTGCAGGTGGTCTATGTTGAGTTCCAAAGTACAAAAATCTGTCTATTGTGTCTTAGGCAGAAACTACGAGTGAAGACTTTGAATAAATCATACATAATAAATTTCTAAATCGTAAAAGGATGGTGACAGATAGGCAGGGTTTATTGCATATCACCTGTCACGAGGGAAGTCTTCAAAGTCTACAAAGGGCAGAGGATTGTTGAGAATCTCGCTCTACCACTGATGTCGTGACCAAAAACTGACTGCAAACCTTCATATAGGACATTTTACAATTAAATCGCACTCCTTACTATACAGTTTGGCTAATGACTTCCTGCTGTCTCTTGCGATGAACGTGCTAGACATAACAATATTGCAACATAAATCAGGAGCTGCCGGCCACTACAAGCAAATTGGTGGACAGATTGGCAGGCAGCTTCTGTGGCAAAAGCACAGGAAAACTTGTTTCACAGTGCAACAAATGTGTAATATGATCCATCAGTTATTTTGAGAAGCAGTGTTGTGTTTCAGCCAATGTACTAAATGAGTGGGATAATCAAGATAGATAGTTCTCTCTCTATCTCTCTCTTTCTCTTTTAAGTCGTTAAGTTAGTTTTCAGCTTATCACTGATTGCAATACTTCATTTATAAGATGCGTGTATTAAACAGTGATCTTGATGAGACTAATCCTCTCCTAAGTTAATGTTGTCTGGACATCTCCATCACAGATTTTCTACTCTCACTCTCTCAAAATTTTAGAAAGCCATGAACTGAGTTATGACTACGACATCTTCAAATGGCTCAAATGGTTCTAAGCACTATTGGACTTAACATGTGAGGTCATCAGTCCCCTAGACTTAGAACCACTTAAACCTAACTAACCTAAGGACATCACACACATCCATGCCCGAGGCAGGATTCGAACCTACGACCGTAGCAGCAACGCGGTTCCCGACTGAAGCGCCTAGAACCGCTCGGCCACAGAGACTGGCGTACGACATCTTGCTCTTCCCTCCTCTAGCTGAATCCTTCCACACCTCCCACATGGACAATGAAAGTTTCTGCATATCCCATACAGCCTAACACAACTCGAACGGTCTCATCATCTCCCCCTCTGTGAGTAATTCTGACATGTCAATGACCCAATATACATCGCCCGCCCAAAATGTTCCGGGACTGATTTTATTCCTAGCGTATAAGCGTCGTCAGCGTAGTAACTACAGTGGTAGCTTGAACTAACAACAGCAAGCAACAGATATGCATTCGACCAGTCACTTGTGAGCAGGTGGTGCTACCTAGCGAACGTGCTGCTTTAGTATGTGTACGTTCTTGTGTCACAAATCGCAATGGAGCAACATCTCTAAATCAACTGTTCAAGACATTTCCCACAATGTTTTGAAGAAGAGAAAAACATTTGCAAAGTTTGTCCCGAACATCTTGACTCCCTAACAAAATCAACGACATGTGGACGCCTGCTGCGACTTGATTGAGCTGCAGAACGTGGACAATTCTTATCTAGAAAAAATCATCAGTGGTGATGAGAGTCGGTGTTATCATTAAGAATTTACCGCAGAACGATAAAGTGCGGAAATTCACATGAAGGGTCAACGATTTGACGACATGACAGACAATCGAGCCAACGTGACGAGAAAAATGAGCAACATCCAAAAGCAGGAGATTTTTGACAGTTTCACTTCGTTGTATAAACGGTTTGTGCTTTGTGCTCAAATGGAGGAAGACTATATACAACGCCTGTAGATTTAAAAGCGCCAACGTAACTTTTCACTATGTTTTATTAATCCAGTCTCGAAACTTCTTCGATTAACAGGGTAATTATATACCACCGCTCATATACTTAAGCCCCGATCCATAACCTTTCCCAATGCCACTTTAACAGCTACCGTACCCGTCCCCCAGCGACCAAAAGTAGACAATAAAATCCATTCTACCATTCATGCTTGCTTTCAGTGTCACATCTAATCCACTCCAACACACCCTCTCTCGTGTTGAGAAGCCCTCCTCCTTTCCATCTCATTGTTTGTTTCCTCTCACCAGAACCATGGTCTGTGTGGCTTCGTAGCCATGTGGGTAAGGGTCACACTAGAGGTCGAACGACCCAGCGTTCGATCCCCATTCGATCCTTAAAATTTTTCAATCACTTTCCTTTTCTGTCACCTCTTCCAGCAATCTGTTAATCCTAAACAAATGGTTCAAATGGCTCTGAGCACTATGGGACTTAACTGCTGTGGTCATCAGTCCCCTAGAACTTAGAAGTACTTAAACCTAACTAACCTAAGGACATCACACATATCCATGCCCGAAGCAGTATTCGAACCTGCGACAGTAGCAGTCGCGTGGTTCCGGACTGAAGCGCCTAGAACCGCTTGGCCACTCCAGCCGGCTAATCCTAAACATACCAAAATGTATCATATGCAGATGGAGTCCACGTTAAATTGTATGTCAACTTTTAATTGGCTAGGAAAGTCTGTTCAAAGACTGTAAGAAGGCATGGGCGTAAAACCTCTATAAATACCATGTACGAGTAAAGCACTGCAATCCGCAAATCAAACTTTGAGTTGACAATGGCTTCATCTTAACCAAATTCTGGCCTCAATTTTAGTTTCCCCAATCTGAACACCTAATGTCATATTTTTCTCACAAACTACACATCGCCACACACCAACCCCACTTCTCACGCCACCACTAAAACTCGGGTCCCAGAGGAGATTCTGCAGTTTTGAATACAGCGCAGTGAAGTGTTTGATGATCTTTATAAACACTTTCATGAGCACAAGTTTTTCAAAGACAGTTTTAAGGTAAACGATCTACAGTTGTTTTCAGAATGAGATTTTCACTCTGCAGCGGAGTGTGCGCTGATATGAAACTTCCTGGCAGATTAAAACTGTGTGCCCGACCGAGACTCAAACTCGGGACCTTTGCCTTTCGCGGGCAAGTGCTCTATCAACTGAGCTACCGAAGCACGACTCACGTCCGGTACTCACAGCTTTACTTCTGCCAGTATCCGTCTCCTACCTTCCAAACTTTACAGAAGCTCTTCTGCGAACCTTGCAGAACTAGCACTCCTGAAAGAAAGGATACTGCGGAGACATGGCTTAGCCACAGCCTGCGGGATGTTTCCAGAATGAGATTTTCACTCTGCAGCGGAGTGTGCGCTGATATGAAACTTCCTGGCAGATTAAAACTGTGTGCCCGACCGAGACTCGAACTCGGGACCTTTGCCTTTCGCGGGCAAGTGCTCTACCAACTGAGCTACCGAAGCACGACTCACGTCTGGTACTCACAGCTTTACTTCTGTCAGTATCCGTCTCCTACCTTCCAAACTTTACAGAAGCTCTTCTGCGAACCTTGCAGAACTAGCACTCCTGAAAGAAAGGATACTGCGGACACATGGCTTAGCCACAGCCTGGGGGATGTTTCCAGAATGAGATTTTCACTCTGCAGCGGAGTGTGCGCTGATATGAAACTTCCTGGCAGATTAAAACTGTGTGCCCGACCGAGACTCGAACTCGGGACCTTTGCCTTTCGCGGGCAAGTGCTCTACCAACTGAGCTACCGAAGCACGACTCACGTCCGGTACTCACAGCTTTACTTCTGCCAATATCCGTCTCCTACCTTCCAAACTTTACAGAAGCTCTCCTGCGAACCTTCCAGAACTAGCACTCCTGAAAGGAAGGATACTGCGGAGACATGGCTTAGCCACAGCCTGCGGGATGTTTCCAGAATGAGATTTTCACTCTGCAGCGGAGTGTGCGCTGATATGAAACTTCCTGGCAGATTAAAACTGTGTGCCCGACCGAGACTCGAAGTCGGGACCTTTGCCTTTCGCGGGCAAGTGCTCTACCAACTGAGCTACCGAAGCACGACTCACGTCCGGTACTCACAGCTTTACTTCTGCCAGTATCCGTCTCCTGCCTTCCAAACTTTACAGAAGCTCTCCTGCGAACCTTCCAGAACTAGCACTCCTGAAAGGAAGGATACTGCGGAGACATGGCTTAGCCACAGCCTGCGGGATGTTTCCAGAATGAGATTTTCACTCTGCAGCGGAGTGTGCGCTGATATGAAACTTCCTGGCAGATTAAAACTGTGTGCCCGACCGAGACTCGAACTCGGGACCTTTGCCTTTCGCGGGCAAGTGCTCTACCAACTGAGCTACCGAAGCACGACTCACGTCCTGTACTCACAGCTTTACTTCTGCCAGTATCCGTCTCCTACCTTCCAAACTTTACAGAAGCTCTTCTGCGAACCTTGCAGAACTAGCACTCCTGAAAGAAAGGATACTGCGGAGACATGGCTTAGCCACAGCCTGCGGGATGTTTCCAGAATGAGATTTTCACTCTGCAGCGGAGTGTGCGCTGATATGAAACTTCCTGGCAGATTAAAACTGTGTGCCCGACCGAGACTCGAAGTCGGGACCTTTGCCTTTCGCTGGCAAGTGCTCTACCAACTGAGCTACAGAAGCACGACTCACGTCCGGTACTCACAGCTTTACTTCTGCCAGTATCCGTCTCCTGCCTTCCAAACTTTACAGAAGCTCTCCTGCGAACCTTCCAGAACTAGCACTCCTGAAAGGAAGGATACTGCGGAGACATGGCTTAGCCACAGCCTGGGGGATGTTTCCAGAATGAGATTTTCACTCTGCAGCGGAGTGTGCGCTGATATGAAACTTCCTGGCAGATTAAAACTGTGTGCCCGACCGAGACTCGAAGTCGGGACCTTTGCCTTTCGCGGGCAAGTGCTCTACCAACTGAGCTACCGAAGCACGACTCACGTCCGGTACTCACAGCTTTACTTCTGCCAGTATCCGTCTCCTACCTTCCAAACTTTACAGAAGCTCTTCATCAAATTCATTTGTTCGTTGTAGGGTTAGAGTCGGTAGCGATCCTAATCTTCTCACGTTAATTTCACAATCAATAAGCATTTCCATTCCCACTCTTAACGTAATAAGACGTAGAAACAGGTTAGTTACAACATGTTTGGATCTTGTGTTCGTAGTTTTAAATGCGCCACTGCCCGTTGAGCCTCACCGTCAGTGCCAGAGAATAAAGAAATAGTGCGCCCAGGAACGCGCTACGTACCGAGGAGGCGGAGGGCAGCAGCGTGGAGAGGGTGAGCGCGTAGGCGGGCAGGCCGCGCGCTGTCCGCGGGCTCGACTCCCCCGCCTTGGTCGACGTCTGCTGGCCAGCGGCGCCCCTCAGCCAGCTGCCAAGCACGTGGAAACAGCGCACGTCACCACACCAGCCGCCCCAACTGCCCTGCTCATTTACTATGTCTAGGTCAGGAGTTCACAAACTTTTCCTCTGACGGAGCACTCTGAGAATCAATGGAATGGAGTTAACAGCCAACCAGTCGCAAAATATAGGTCTACTAATCCTTGACATTTGGCATCGACAGTTTTAAAACTGTCTTCTTCAGAAGTTATCGTACCCATTAACAAACATTAAGACTTATTGATTGGCGATTCCATAGAGTGCTGTGTGCACAACGACCATTGGATTAAAAAAATTAGGAGGAAGGTCAGCTTTGGTCGTAATCTTGATGATTTATTAGCAGCAGATTTTAGCGTACAAATTAAAGCTCGTAGGCAATGTACCCATTAACAAACATTAAGACTTATTGATTGGCGACTCCATAGAGTGCTGTGTGCACAACGACCATTGGATTAAAAAAATTAGTAGGAAGGTCAGCTTTGGTCGTAATCTTGATGATTTATTAGCAGCAGATTTTAGCGTACAAATTAAAGCTCGTAGGCAATGGTGTCTAGTTATTAGCAGCAACAGAAGCTATGGAATGATCGCAATAATTATTGTCATCGTTTCATAGCTTCTGTTCTAATAACTAGAAACCAATGACTACGAGCTTTAATTTATACGCTAAAGCACTGAAGGTGATCATTGTATGATCGAAAATCGATTTCGCTGTTAATAAATCATCAAAATTACGGCCAACACTGACCTTCCTTCTAAACATTAAGACATTGTGTGTAGAACAAGTATGGTCTCATTACAGTAAACAAAATTGCAGTATATGCTTACAAATAATTTAGTGAAGCATACTCATGTGGAATTAGGTATTATCGATATGCAATGTGCGAATCGATAACTCTGTCTATTACACGTGCTTGTCATCCACTTAATCACCATTTAAAATACACGATTTAAAATTAATAGCTCTCTACTGTCTCCGCTTTGTCTTAAAACTTATTATCATGCCACACATTTCGCAGTGGATCCAACAACGTTTGACGTGCTACTTGAAAGATTCGAATATACATGACATTTAAATATGCACTACAGGCCATTAAAATTGCTACACCACGAAGATGACGCGCTACAGACGCGAAAATTAACCGACAGGAAGAAGATGCTCTGATATGCAAATGATTAACTTTTCAGAACATTCACACAAGGTTGGCGCCGGTGGCGACAACTACAACGTGCTGACACGAGGAAAGTTTCCAAGCGATTTCTCATACACAAACCTCAGTTGACCGGCGTTGCCTGGTGAAACGTTGTTGTGATGCCTCGTGTAAGGAGGAGAAGTGCGTACCATCACGTTTCCGACTTTGATAAAGGTCGGATTGTAGCCTATCGCGACAGCGGTTTATCGTATCGCGACATTTCTGCTCGCGTTGGTCGAGATCCAATGACTGTTAGCAGAATACGGAATCGGTGGGTTTAGGAGGGTAATACGGAACGCCGTGCTGGATCCCAACGGCCTCGTATCACTAGTAGTCGAGATGACAGGTATCTTACCCGCATGGCTGTAACGGATCGCGCAGCCACGTCTCGATCCCTGGGTCAACAGATGGGGACGTTTGCAAGACAACAACCATCTGCACGAACAGTTCGACGACGCTTGCAGCAGCATGGACTGTCAGCTCGGAGACCATGCCTGCGGTTACCCTTGACGCTGCATCACAGACAGGAGCGCCTGCGATGGTGTACTCAACGACAAACTTGGGTGCACGAATGGCAAAACGTCATTTTTTTGGATGAATCCAGGTTCTGTTTACAGCATCAGTATGGTCGCATTCGTGTTTGGCGACATCGCGGTGAACGCACATTGGAAGCGTGTATTCGTCATCGCCATACTGGCTTATCACCCGGCGTGATGGTATGGGGTGTCATTGGTTACACGTCGCGGTCACTTCTTGTTCTCATTGACAGCACTTTGAATAGTGGATGGTGCATTTCAGATGTGTTATGACTCGTGGCTCTACCCTTCATTCGATCCCTGCGGAACCCTACATTTCAGCAGGATAATGCACGACCGCATGTTGCAGATCCGGTACAGGCCTTTCTGGATACAGAAACTGTTCGACTGCTGCCCAGACCAGCACATTCTCCAGCTCTCTCACCAATTGAAAACGTCTGGTCAATGGTGGCCGGGCAACTGGCTCGTTACAATACGCCAGTCACTACTCTTGATGAATTGTGGTATCGTGTTGAAGCTGCATGAGCAGCTGTACCTGTACACGCCATCCAAACTCTGTTTGACTCATTGCCCAGGCGCATCAAAGCCGTTATTACGGCCAGAGGTGGTTGTTCTAGGTACTGATTTCTCAGCATCTATGAACCCTAATCGCGTGAAAATGTACTCACGTGTCAGTTATAATATAATATATTTGTCGAATGGATACCCGTTTAGCATCTACATTTCTTCTTGGTGTTGCAATTTTAATGGCCAGTAGTGTAAAACGTGGCATCGGATCCTACGGAGCGTGAGTATGGCACGCACGAGGACTCTTCAAAAAAATTCCCAAACTTCGTCCACAAAATTTTTCTACGCTCACCTTTTACTTCACCTTTCGTTCACGGTCACCTTCGAAGTACTCTCCTCCACAATTGAAACACCGCTCCCAACGCCTTTCCATTTCCGGACGCAGTCTTGATACGCATATTGGTGGTTGGGCGAAGCACCGTCTGAGAATTTTCTTTTATATCGTCTATCATTGCAAATCTTCGTCCTTTCAACGGGGTTTTCGACATTGAAAAATAAAAAAAAGAACCCGCAGCGGCCAGGCCTGGAGAGTACGGAGAATGATGAAGCACACCGATTTCGTTTTTTGTGCGACAGTCAAGTACCAACGTAGATGAATGCGCCGGTGCGTTATCGTGATGCAAGAGCCATGCATTATCTCGCCTCATTTCTGGCCGTTTCCTTCACACATTTTCTCGCAGGCGTTGCAACACGTCCCGATAATGCCAACGGTTAACAGTTTGTCTTTGTGGCACGAATTTATGATGAAATAATCCTTCAAAGTCAAAGAAAGTTATCAGTATGGGTTTGACATTTAACCTGACCTGACGAGCTTCTTTTGGTTTTGGAGAACCTTCCCCGACACACTGTGAAGATTGAACCTCGGTCTCAACATCATAACCATGGACTCACGTCTCAACATCAGTTATGATTCTCTTAAGGAACTTATCGTTGCCATCTGCACAATCCAAAAGCTCTTCACAGATTGCGGCTCATGAGCCCTGGGACGAACTAGGCGGAAACACGATGCATTCCAAGAAGGTGTGTCAGTATTTCATGACATAATCCAACTGAAATGTCACCTTCTTCTGCAATCTCTCGGGCAGTTAGTCTTGTACTGGCACACAATTTAGTTGAGATTCCTGACATGAGCGTCGTCGGTAGACGTCGAAAGGCGTCCTGAACGAGGGACATCTTTAACTTCCGTCTGGCCATTTTAGAACCATGTCAACCATTCGTTACACCGAGTACGGCTTTAAGCATTCATCACCATAGGCTTCTTGCATCATTTGGTGTGTGTCTGCAAAGGTTTTCTTGAGTTTCAAGCAAAATTTAATGCAGACGTGTTGCTCCTCTAACTCTGTCATCTCGAAATTAGCAAACTGTGGGACTGAACGTTCTATTCAATACAGCACTGGACAATAACTAACTGAAATACAACAATGAAACTTCAGGCACTTTAGACATTAAACACAGGCGTGTGCGGAGATGCCAACCGTATTTCGCTCCAACTCATCTGTGGCGCGAAATTACGAATGTTAGACGTCGTACAGACATAGTGATGTATGGGTATTGGCAGAAGAGTAGTCACTAGCCTTAGGTCGTCTCTGGTAGGTGACGCTCCTGCGTGTTCTGTATGTGCGTAGCTGCAATGAGCGGCGTGTCTGATTTTGCAAGTATATATTCATTACGAGAATTAACATATTAACTAATATGCTGAAAGGGGGAGTGGTGACGGAGGTAGAAAAGTGTGTCTTTAAAGTCATGTGGCTTATAAAGAGCCCATGGGCTCAGGTTAACATAGCAAACCCTTTACAATGCCACAAAAACGCACGACAAGCGTCAATGTGCAACAGTTACAAGCCTGAGTGTCAAAGCAAAAACGCTTCAAAGAAATACTATCAACTTATGAGAGGCCCAATACTTGACGTATTAAGCTGACCACTGCCATGAAAGAATAGTGTGAAAAGACACACGGTCGGGGAGAAACTCCAAACATTAAACAACCAAACGCCGCGTGGTTTTCTTCCTTTGAGGATACATTAAGAACGGTTTTCACGTACCGCAACTGCCAAGAGTACTGGAACAGTTGCGATGACCACAGGCAGGATGTTGCCTTGTAAAGTGTAGAACGAATTTGACTGCCGCTTGGACGGGTATCCTGTGACCAGAGGTGCACTCTTAGAACGTCTGTAGAGTGCTAAATGCAACCTTGGTGAGTTAGCGGATCTATTCGTGCAACAATCATATTTGTATATGCAATACTTTGGAAAATGTAGGGCTCTGAAAAGAATGAATCATTTATATTGAATTTGCTCATGTTTGAGAAATGAGAAGGAGCGATTTGTTTTTGCATGGTAAAAACTTTCTATAGCAAAGATCGCGTAAATAGTTCTTTGTTTTCGACAACCGGTTTCGACAGACCAGAAACTGACAGCAAAGTTTGTCGAAACCGTTTGTCGAAAATAAAGAAGTATTTGTGTGATGTTTACTATAGAGGTTTTTTTTACCAGGAATCATTTATAGAAGCTCTGTACTAGGCAAAATTTTGAGAAGTATCTATATATTGACTTTTCGAGAAATCATCTACTTGGTGTCGGGGCGGGTGGTATATATCGATGGTGCAAGTCGATATTACCGATATATCGGCTTTCAATAAATTAAAATTAGTGGTTTATGTGTGAAAGTCATCATTATTTCAATTTAATGTAGAAGTCATATGTCATTGTTTTCATTTTCATTTCTTTCAAAATAAAGAAAATTACTTGACTAGTTAATTACGCGAAACACATTTTAATATAGATATCAGAGTAGGAAAGGTTATCCTAATCTGAAAATAGTGTTTTGAAATCAGCAACACGGACAGTGATCGATAGTGCATCGATAATCTCTTCTTAGGTTGTACAACTTACATGTCTGAACTTCACCCATTGCAAATACCAAGAAAATTTTCCACGTTTCTTGTGGATGACTTGTTTAAATTCGTGTGCTGTAACTGGTGTGTTTAGTTCCGTCTGTGTTATGTTGTTCAAGTACTGCGAACTGGGAGCAAGGTTAGGACAATGATAACTGTACGTTCGTTGACTTTAAGGAATAGGGAGTAGTCCAGATGAGGTCCATCAGGAATTGTGAAGGGCTGTCAGGAATAGAATGCAAACTGACTAGATTTGCTCGATTTGTCAGATAGGCGATGGTTATTGTACAGGAAAAGGTAATTAGGTGCAGAGTTGTTGCTGGTAAGCCGGTGGAAAGCTTTACAGTATGGAAAAGCGTGTAGGGAATGTGGAGGTAAATCTGCAGCTTGCTTGACGCCACTCCCCGTGTTTTTCAGCGTTTGGTAGGGTTATGATGTATGTCTGTATGTATTTCCCGGATCGTGTTTGATTGTATCTGTCGTCAGTCAGTAGGAAGGACAGGTATAATCGACGGGGGTGAAGGAGGAATAGCTCTCGAGGGGCAGTGTTACATGGTTAGGATAGATAGGTTTCTTTGAGATACGGGAGGATATGGCGTCTAACAAGGTCTGCTGTAGAAAGGAAGCAGAAAGGCATTCATCATCAGTGTGGTGTAACGACATCTGACCAGTAAGCTGGATACTCTGGCTCGAATCCCAGCGCTTGCGCTAATTTTAAGTCATTGCTACAGCCTTCATCACAATTGTTTGTTTTTTGTTTTTTGTTTTTTTGGAAGGATCAGATATTGTGAAAGAAAGAGCTATACGGCTGCTACGTCATGCTGATGTTTAGGGATGGGTGACAACTGGGAGGCGTTTAGAATTTCGTATTGTTGAAAACGAAATGTACTTGGTTTTGGGAATAGGAGGATTGGACGTTTAGATGGAAATTTGGCTGGGATGTAAGTGTGATTTGTTGGAGGTGTGTGACTTTTGATAGAAGTGAATATTCTGTAAAACGATGGTTATGAATCTGATTATGTCTTCAGTGCTGGGAACAGGCCAGAGGGGATCGTTACAATGGTTAGGGTTATAAGTGGACCGAATGGATAGCGTTCGTTCTGGTTTTGTAGTTGGGGCTTGGCTTACACTTGGAGGAATAGGCAGGATGGAACTGGCCACAGGTTTTGCATGTGGAGGGAAGGCAAAATTGGAACACCATTTTATAAAGTTGGGACTTGGCAATGGGGGCAGGTGGTTGGTAAGGTGATCATTGTATATTTGGAACTTTTGGCATCAGTAGGACTGGAGTTGGGATTAGGATTTTGAGGGTTCAACTTTATGATGGCGGTGGTAAATCAGGGTCCCTCTTTAAATCGTGGTCTTTTGTGTAGACGGTTTAAGTGAAAATGCAGACAAGGAAGAAGAGATCATAGCCATTTTCGATTCAGAGAGTCTGGCAGGTTTCTAGGCCAGAACGGGAGTTGAGTTTTTATTCAGTCTCTTCATTTGTGATCTCAGGGTCGACCTTTTGGATCACAGTAATGAAGGGTTGGAGGATGGCGTGGGGGATTGTTGTTGTCTGTGGCAGTGGCTGGTAGTGATGAGGGGAGCCAAGTCGACATTGGCACTGAAGATAATACATGGGAGCTTACAGAGGAGATTGGTGTGGAAGTTGGGATTGGAAGATTTGATCAGGATCGAATCCTTCCTGGGGATTATTAGCTGGGTAGTGGGGTTTGGGATGTATTCGTTTATTTCCAAGGCTAAGTCTTCGGCGTTCAGAAATTTTGGTACAGAGTCGGAGAGGATGAACGTATGACATTCAGGAGAAGGTAAACAAGTGATAGGCGTTGAATCCATGTATTCAGTATTATCTTGTCTGGTTTGGGTTGGGGGGGGGGGGGGGGAGGGTATATCACGGAAAATGTCTGTATGTGGTTTACAACTTTTTTTTACTTGCGGGGGATAACAGTGGCATGGGAGATGGCGGAGTATGTTGGTATTGGAGGCTGACTGAATGTGGTGTAGGTCACTCGGATTAATTAGTTGTTGGAGTGGCTAACAATGTAGCTTCAGTTTCTGTTCAGATAATTATTCTTCCTAAGGTGGCTGTCGATGAGTTGAGGACGTTGCTGCAGAGGGAAATGTTGGCAGGGATGGACATTCACAAGTAGGAAAGGATTTGGAGGGGAGAGTTTAGGAAGATGAGAGAAGTGCTCCAGATAGTGACATTGGGAGCAGGACAAGGAGATATGTAGATAAAAGTTGTAGTTGGGAGTTCCAACGAACCGTATGAAGTCTACAGAGGCGAATGTTAGTTTCAATTCAGTGAGATATTCAAACGTCGGGAAACATTAGTTAGGGTTCCAGAGAAATGTAGGAATATGCAAGGCAATACCGACACTACGACTTATCTCAGAAGACAGACTGAAGAACGGCGACCCTATGTTTATAGAATTTGTGGATTAAGATAAAGCTTTTGATAGTGTTGACTATAGTATATTTGTTGAAACTCCGAAAGTGCTAGAGGTGGAATACAGGAAGTGAAAAGGTAATTTGGACAGAAACCAGACTGCAGTTATAAGAGTCGAAGAGCATGAAAGAGAAGGAGTAGTTGAGAAGTTGGTTCTAGCCTCTTCCCAGCGTTCCCAATCTGTATAGTGAGCAAGTAATAAAGGAAACTAACATAATATTTGTTTAGGGAATTAAAGTTTTTTAAGAAGAAATACAAACTTTGAGGTTTGCCGATGATCTTAACAACGACCATAACTACTAGGAAGTCTTTTCTGAATATATTTGTAAGGAAATGGAACGTGGACGATAAACAGATCAGACAAGAAAGAGGATAGAAGAATTTGGAATGTGGTGCTGGAGAAGAGAAATGGAGATTAGATTGGTAGATCATGTAGTTAATGAGCAGATACTGAATAGAAAAGAAATTTGCGGTCCAACATGACTAAAAGAAGGGATCGTTTGATAGGGCACATCAGGAGGTCCCGAGGAATCGTCGGTTTGGTAATGGAGGGAAGTAAGGGGCTAAAAACTGTAGAAGGGGACCAAGGTTTGAATACAGTCACCTTGTACGTAGGTCGCAGCAGTTATGCAGAGAGAGAAAGGCTTGCACAGGATACACTAGCGGGAAGGACTGCATTAAAACCGGTCTTCTCACTAAAGACTATAATCACAACAACAATAAAATCTTTCGGTATTATTCTAACAATTTCATGCTCCTAGGAATCATAATCTGCTTATATACTGTTAACTGGAAGCCGTTTTGAATGCCAACGGTTTTCCTGCACCGTATTACGCATGGCAATGTGTTGTGTTTTCGGCGTTTCCATATTTTTGTCCCTCCCAGAACGGTTCAGAAATATTTACAAATGGTGACGGTAGTGGCCAGGGAAGATGGGACAGTGCATCCTCGTGCTTACAGAACCAGTCCTGGACAATTCGAGCTGTGTGAACACGGGCCCGCCGGCCGCGGTAGTTTCGCGGTTCTAGGCGCGCAGTCCGGAACCGTGTGACTGCTACGGTCCTGCCTCGGGCATGGATGCGTGTGATGTCCTTAGGTTAGTTAGGTTTAAGTAGTTCTACGTTCTAGGGGACTAATAACCACATCAGTTGAGTCCCATAGTGCTCAGAGTCATTTGAACCATTTGAACACGGGCCCTGTCGTCTTTGAACAAAGCATCACCATTGGGGAACAAACATTGTACCATGGGATGGACCTGATCTACCAAAATGGACACACAATCCTTTGCAAGGAATCATGGAGGCCGTGGAATACCACGATACTGCTGCCCAAACCCTCACCGAACCCCAGCCGTGTTTCACTCTCGTGACATTAACTCGGTTACAAGTTGAAAACAGTGTGCAACAAGATACATCTGACCAACTGCCTTTCTTCTGTTGCTTCACTGTCCAGGTTTTATGGCATCAGCACCACGTTTTCCCATTTCGGCCATTTATATCGGCGTGGTTTTGGAATTGAAGCTTGCGCTTTAAGTCCTTACTTATGGAGCCCATTTCGTGTTGTTTTGGTGCTGACAGGGTTCGAAATTGCGACATTCAGCTCTGCACTGACTTTTTCAGCTGTCGCCCTCTTTATTTTTTGTTACTATCCTCTTCTATGAACGTTTGTTACGATCACTCAACACACATTTCCGTCGCGGATGTGACTTAGCGAATCACTTTTTCCGCATTCCTATACACAGTGTAAATCTTTTACATGGTGCCACTTGGAACACCAAACACTCTGGCTGTCTTTGTTATGTAAGTACACACCATACGAGCATCGACGGTCTGCCCACGTTCTTATTCACTTAGCTCCGACATAACGCACTCACAACTACACAGAACACTACACGGAAGCAGTTCAGACCACGACTAATACTTTTAATGTACTGAGTACATTGCACAGGTGCCGTTCGTGGTAAAATACAACAGAGCAGCATCGGCATTTATGTTGAAGCATTAATTTCTGCCAGTGTTTCCGTGTTTTGTCCAACCACCATATTCCTATTTTTGAAAACTGGAATGATCGTACTTTTGCTCCAGTTTGCTTGTATCTGTCCTACCTCCACTTATCATCCGCCCTGGTCATCCTTCTTTTCGTACGTTTTCAAATTTTTAATTACTTTTAGATTCAATTAGCTCTTTTTCTGTCAGAGCCTATTTTACTGTCTTTAGCGGTGCTCAAACCAATCATCAGATTGAAGACCACAACAACAACAGGAATGCTCCTACATACATCTCCCTGATGGAGGTAAGATTTTAAGAATTTGTTAATCTTGATACTAGCTGATGAGAAAGGAACAGTTGATCTGGTTTATATGCTTTCTCGGAGAGAAAGTGGGCTCTGTTCCCATTTGTAAGTAGGCTGTTTAGGTTTTTACGTTGGTGACGCCTCGTAGCGCTCTGTGGGAAAATCACTGACTGTGCTGTGTGCAGTCTGTGGCTGGTTGGACTCATTGTTGGAATATTCGCTTGTGTAGTGTTGGGCAGTTGGATGTGAACAGCGCGTAGCTTTGGGCGGCTGGAGGTGAGCTGCCAGCAGTGGTGGATGTAGAGAGAGAGATGGCAGAGTTTTGAGAGCGGACGATCTGGACGTGTCTCCGTGAGAAAATGAAAATTTGTAAGACTGGATTCATGAACACTTTTGAACACTATTAAGGTAAATACAGTGTTAGTTCCTCATCAAAATCTTTCATTTGCTAACTATGCCTATAAGTAGTTAGTGCCTTCAGCAGTTAGAATCTTTTATTTATCTGGCAGTATTGGCGCTATCTGTATTGCAGTAGTTTGAGTAACGAAGATTTTTGTAAGGTAAATGATTCATGAAAAGTGTAGGTTATTGTTAGTCAGGGCCATTCTTTTGTAGGGATTATTGAAAGTCAGATTGCGTTGCGCTAATAATAAAAAAACGCGTGTCAGTTTAGTGCTGATCAGAATAAGTAAAAAGAGAAATGTCTGAGTCCGTTCAGCTTCGCTCAGTTGCTTGAAAATCAAATAACGTAGAGGTTTTCTAGCACCGTCATTTATAAATTTTTCTAAGGGGATGTTTCACCTTCTTCAAAATGCATTTACTACAATGGATGGGGAGGGAATGAGGCAGTTGTACGAGAGACACCCCGAGTAATCCCCACCCCATTCACCACCACCAACCCCCCCCCCCCCTCTCCACATACTGAAATACGTGCAAGGCAAGGCAACAGGGAAAAAAATCACTCTCAAATTTGCACAGTAACAAACGACGGAGCACAAATCAACCCTATGCAAGCTCATATCATTTACGCAACACCACATCTTGTTATCTAATACTTCTAATTGTTCCACTCTGCTCTGCAGCTCCTCCGTTTACCGACGGGATGTATGGCGTTCCCCAAAGTAGTGTTGCAGGCCCCCTGCTGTTCTTTATCTATATCAACTGTTTAGATGTCAATCAGAGCAGCCGTCTTACATGGTTTGCAGATGATGCTGTCATTTATCGTCTATTAAAATCACCAGAAGATCAAAAAAGTTGCAAAACGACATAGAAAAGGTATCGCTATAGTGCGAAAATTGGCAATTGACCTAAATAATGAAAAGTGTGAGGTCATACACATGAGTGCTAAAAGGAATCCATTAAGCTTCAGTTACACGATAAATCAGTCAAATCTAAAGGCCGTAAATTCAGCTAAATACCTAGAAACTACCATTACGAACAGCTTGAACTGGGAAGAGCAAATAGAAAATGTTGTTGGGAGAGCAAACCAGAGAGTGCGTTTTATTGGCAGAACACTTAGAAAATGTAGCATCTACTAAAGAGACTGCCTACACTTCGCATGTGCGTCCTCTTTTGTAGTGTTACTGCACTGTCTGCGATCCTTATCAGATAGGATGAACGGAGTACATCGAGAAAGTTCAGAGAAGAGCAGCACGTGTTGTATTATCGAGAAATAGGGGAGAGAGTGTCAATGACATGAGACAGAATTTGGGTTGGACATCATTAACAAAAGCGTTTTTCGTTGTGGCGGAATCTTCTCACTAAATTTCAATCACTAACTTTCTCCTCCGAATGCGAAACTATTTTACTGACGCCGACCTACATAGGGAGAAACGATCATCATAAGAAAATAAGGGAAAGATATATGTGTCCGTTTTTTCCGCGCACTGTTCAAGATTGGAATAATAGAGAACTATTCTGAAGATGGTTCGATGAACCCTCTGCCGGGCACTTAAGTGTGATTTGCGGAGTATCCATGTAGATGTACATGTAACTGAACAAGTCCACGTTCACAAACGCTCAACACTGGACGAGAAAAACAGGGAAATGCCTAAACGAAATGCCACTCCTGTGCCTGGGAACGCACTTCGTATTCTCTCAGCCTCCCACACTACGCTATGTAACTTGGTTGATCCTGAAGGATCACCTACTCCCGACTTCAGAATTACACACTTCTACATTCCACGAGAGATACCGATTTAACTCTCCAATTTTGCAAGCTGCAAAACCGCTCCAAGAAATTATTTAATATATGGGCCTTTCAGACGGTCGGAATCCGGTGCAGAATGTAGGTATTCTCATTGCCCATTTGCTGCTCCTGCTTACAGAATTCTGTAAGGTTCTTCCTCCTGGTAGGGCTTTAACGACCTCTGCAACGAATGTTGGAAACATTGGCCGTCATGGAGAAATCACTCTCCTCGTAAGCCCGCCTTCTAGGCTCCAGTCACAGCCCATTTAGGAGGATTAGGAAAAGACCAGCCCAGCAGCTCCACGCTGAATAAAACCTCCTTCCCCCGGAAACCGGTTCTGCCAGAGATAACCACAGGAAGAGGCAGACAGCCCCCCCCCTCCCCCCCCCCCCCTACCAGCCAGTCATTCACTTTTTGTGCAGAAGAGCGTGTTCCCATTGATTACCAGCAGCTCCCATAGATTTGATTACTTCCGAAGACAAATCTGTAGTACAGCGCCTCGTGTACAGCAGACTACCTTCCTCCACCTGCTATCGGCTGCACTGACCCGCGAGCACCACGCTGCAGCTGGACTCCGCTGAGCGCCCCTGGTGGGAGGTGAACCGCCAGCAGGTGCAAGCACACCACCTTCTCAATGTCCACCTCGCCGTCCGTCAGCAGCATCTGCAGCATAGCCTGCAACCGAGGACAGTCTGCAACATCTCTGTTACATTTAATGACCTACCTGCTTTACTTTATTACATTAGGTACAGGGGTTGGATAAAAATATGAAAATAACAAAAATACAACACATTACCACGCCTAATATGGTGTAGGAAAAGCGCTGTCATTCAAAACAGCTTCCAGTCGTTCCCTACGGTTTTCAAGGGAATCTTACATAATTCTTCCTGTTCATGTAATGAGCATAGTGGCGGAATACACTACTGGCCATTAAAATTGCAACACCAAGAAGAATGCAAAAGATAAACGAGTATTCATTCGACAAATATACTATACTAAAACTGACATGTGATTACATTTTCACGAGATTTGGGTGCATAGATCCTGAGAAATCAGTATCCAGAACAACCGCCTCTGGCCGTAATAACGGTCTTGGTACACCTGGGCATTGAGTCAAACAGAGCTTGGATGGCGTGTACAGGTACAGCTGCTCATGCAGCTTCAACACGATACCACAATTCATCAAGAGTAGTGACTGGCGTATTGTAACGAGCCAGTTGCTCGGCCACCATTGACCAGACGTTTTCAATTGGTGAGAGAGCTGGAGAATGTGCTGGCCAGGGCAGCAGTCGAACAGTTTCTGTATCCAGAAAGGCCCGTACCGGATCTGCAACATGCGGTCGTGCATTATCCTGCTGAAATGTAGGGTTTCGCAGGGTTCGAATAAAGGGTAGAGCCACGGGTCGTAAGACATCTGAAATGCACCATCCACTGTTCAAAGTGCTGTCAATGAGAACAAGAAGTGATCGCGACGTGTAAGCAATGGCACCCCATACCATCACGCCGGGTGATAAGCCAGTATGGCGATGACGAATACACGCTTCCAATGTGCGTTCACCGCGATGTCGCCAAACACGGATGCGACCATACTGATGCTGTAAACAGAACCTGGATTCATCCCAAAAAAATGACGTTTTGCCATTCGTGCACCCAAGTTTGTCGTTGAGTACACCATCGCAGGCGCTCCTGTCTGTGATGCAGCGTCAAGGGTAACCGCAGGCATGGTCTCCGAGCTGACAGTCCATGCTGCTGCAAGCGTCGTCGAACTGTTCGTGCAGATGGTTGTTGCCTTGCAAACGTCCCCATCTGTTGACTCAGGGATCGTGACGTGGCTGCACGATCCGTTACAGCCATGCGGGTAAGATGCCTGTCATCTCGACTACTAGTGATACGAGGCCGTTGGGATCCAGCACGGCGTTCCGTATTACCCTCCTGAACCCACCGATTCCATATTCTGCTAACAGTTATTGGATGTCAACCAACGCGAACAGCAGTGTCGCGATACGATAAACCGCAATCACGATAGGCTACAACCAGATCTTTATCAAAGTCGGAAAAGTGATGTTACGCATTTCTCCTCCCTACACGAGTCATCTCACCAACGTTTCACCAGGCAACGCCGGTCAACTGAGGTTTGTGTATGAGAAATCGGTTGGAAACTTTCCTCGTGTCAGCACGTTGTAGGTGTCGCCAGTGGCGCCAACCTTGTGTGAATGCTCTGAAAAGCTAACAATTTGCATCTCACAGCATTTTCTTCCTGTCGGTTAATTTTCGCGTCTGTAGCACGTCGTCTTCGTGTAGTAGCTTTTTTAATGGCCAGTAGTGTGTAGCAATCGTGCATCCTTTTTTCCAAAGTATACTGCAGAGGTTCAATAATATTGCTTTCTGATGACTGGAGTAACCAGGGGAAATACGACAATTCATCCTCGAGCTCACAAAGCTAGGCCTGGACGATGTGAGCTACGTGGTCAGAGGGCCGTCGGTCTTGGAACACAGCGTCACCAATGGGGAACAAACAGTGCACTATGCGATTGTCCTGAGCAGCCAAAATAGACAGACTATCCTTGCAAGTACTGGGATCTTGAAGAGTACCCATGGGGCTCATGGAATACAGCGCGATGGCTGCCCAAATCATCACCGAAACCCTACCATGTTTCATTCTCGGGCCGTAAACTCGGTCACATGTTGGAAACAGTCTGAAACAAGACTCATCCGACCAAGTGGCTTTATCTCATTGCTCCACTGTCCAGGTTTTATTGCTTCGGTACCGCGTATTCCTGTTGTAGGCATTTGCATCAATGATGAATGGTTTGAAAATTCCAGCTATGCGTGTGTGTGATGTCCTTAGGTTAGTTAGGTTTAAGTAGTTCTACGTTCTAGGGGACTGATGACCTCAGATGTTAACTTCCATAGTGGCCAGAGCCATTTGAACCATTTGAATTCCAGCACATCGTGCAATTCCCATCTTGTGAAGTTCCTTTCGCGTTAGTTTCGTGTCGACAGGGTTCACGAGTGCGACATTCAGTTTTGCGGTGACTTATCCAACTGTCGTCCTCTTATTTTACGTCATAATCCTCTTCAGTGATCGTCACGAGCGCCGCACACCCGCTTTCCTCAGCGTTGTGACTTAGTGAATAACGTTTCTCCACTTTCCCTGCGTCCAGTAGAAATCTTCGATAAGGTGTCTCTTGAAACATCAAACATTTCGGCTACCTTTGTTACGGAAGCGCCTTTTATACGAGCACAAGCAATTTGCCCAAGTTCGAATTCACTTGGTGCCGACAAAATGCACTCACAACACTTTCCTCACTATGACTGACACCTGCAACGCATTGAGGACATACCACAGGTGCCGTTCGTGATCAAATACAACAGTGAAACATCCAAGCTTGGCTTGCGTCTGCATTTATCTTCAAGCATGCATTTCTCGTCATTTTTCCACATTTTTTCCGTCAGCTGTGTATATAATTAGAAATGATATGAAGACACCGTAAAAACAGTACATACAATGTTATTAAAGGACGTGAGCAGGACGGCTTTTAAGCAGCAAGACTACTTGCGTTCAGTGGCAAGAGAGACGCTTGCGTTTTGGTTCATTAAGAGACGGGTAGCAGGTATGAGGATATAGCTAAAGGCGCGTAAACGAACTCTGATTATGCTACAGCAAAAAAAGGCTAAAGAGGAAATCGCCAAAACGCTGAGATTTGTGCTTATTATTAACAAAAGCTGACAGACCTGCTGGTGTTGCGTGTTGCGTAGCGCGCTAGCTTCCCTGACAGGGTGGTGAACCAGACCCCGATCGAATTCACGAGACGGATTAACGACCATGCCAGACTGAGTGTCGTTTTAACAAGGTGTCCCACTATAGTTTAGACAGATGTTTGGTGGGTCCCTAAATTCTGCCTCAGAAAATACGTACCCAAATAGTGAAAATACGATAACACAAAGAACAAAGTTTACATGATTCACAGATTTCTTTATTTCTACATCTACATCTATACTTTTCAAACCACTGTGAGGTACATGGCAGAGGGTACGTCCCGTTGTATCAATTATTAAGGTTTCTTCCCGTTCCATTCACATACGGAGCGGGAGCGTGGGAAGAATAACTGTTTAAATGCCTCTGTGCATGCAGTAATGATTCTAATCTTATCCTTACGATCCCTGTGTGAGAGATACGTAGTGGTTGTAGTATATCCCTAGAGTAATCATTCAAAGCCAGTTCTATTTACTGCGCCATAACAAGATGTGAACATTTACGTACCACTGATAATGGACTCGAATGAAGGCAGTAACATGAAACGTTCATCCCCGAACGCCACGAAGATGTAAGATCTGCTATTCAACATCTGAAGCTTAAGAGAACCGAACAGTCTTTGCTGCGATACAATCCCGAAATCCTTACCGCGCCGCGTCTAGCATTGGATAGTAGCGTTATTCATAGATGTACTAGCTCTAAGTGAACAAATCAGTAATAAGTTCCATAACTGTTTATTTATTTAATCGTATCAGATGCAGAAATGATCATCATAATCATCAGCTACTTCAATGACTTGGCGACGTAGCGTGAACGTAGGAACCCAGCAGGTTCTTCCATGTGTGCCTATCTTGAACTCCCTGTAGCCCATTGAATCCAGCCGCCTGCCTTAAGCCTCTGTGCCATCTGTCGGTTGGCCTCCCCCTCGGGCTTTTTTGGTAAATTGTACTGCAGTTCAGTATCTGTTTTCAACATCTGCCATCATTTCTTCTAGCGACTGACCAGTCCATTGCCATTTCAAGGTATTTACTCTTTCCATTATGTTACTCACCTTTGCTGTATGGCTGAGAACTACTGTTTTCTTCCTGTCTTTCTTTGTGTAGCCTATCATTAATCCTTCCATTCCTTTTTGAGCTACTGAGTTTTCTGGCAGTGAACTCACTTAATGTTCATGTCTCAGGGCCATAAGCTATTATTGGTTGCATACATTAGTCAAAAACTATTTTCTTCACCTCATGTGACATCTTACACTTGAACTCCGAAGTGTATCTTTCTTAAGCTTGCCAGTCCAGTTTAATGGGTCGAAATATTTCCCGTTTTATGTCGTCTTTCATATTTACAAGTTGACGCAGATAGACATATTCTGTGACCTTTTGTAATTGTGTACTTCCAAAACATTCTGTATTTACCTTCGGTGTCTATTCATTTATCATGACCTTCTTTTTATCCTAATTCATTTTTATACCACTGTCCAAGCAGACTAACTTCGCTAACTAATATTTTAAGTTCTTCTATATTATTTGTAAATACAACAATATAATCAGCAAATCTCAGATTCTTTAATTTCTTTCCCAGAAATTGGATTTCTTCAGAGATCGTAATTGTGAATTACTGATGTTTCCTAACAATGATTCCACAGTCGGCTAATGCTAGCATCTCCAGGGCATGGCAAAGTGTGCAACTAAACGATGTTACCCACACATTTCTCATTGATATCACATTCAGCCAGCAGACAAGTCATGGAAACCTGCTACCATAAGCTGCTGCTAAAGTGATGTACGTCAGTAAGAGAGCTGTTACCTCTCTTCCTCTGAAGCTCGATACCATAGTAACAGTTTCTGCTGTGCTCGCTGCGCTGCACGATCTATTTTGGATGATTTAGCGATACAGATGGGAAGAGCGTTTGACAAAGACCCGTCTAAATATTTCACAGAGAGACACTGTTGTTTTCCAATTCAGCTTAGACCTTGCTTTTTGTAAGACTACTGAAAATAGTTTTGGAGATATGGAGTCACCTTGTTTTACTCCTATTCAGTGTGAAATGGTTCGTTTTTTCAACAACCTCACAAATGCCGTGGAAGTTTTGTATATGTTATACAAGATTTGAATATAACCTTGTTATATTCCCTGTTTTGCAGACCATCAAACACAGCTGATAGAATCGAATGCTTTTCAAAATCTACAAAGGCAAGACAAAGAGGTAGAAGGAACGCATCTCTTCTACTTATTGTTTTGTGTAAACTGAGTGACCAGCTATACTAAGTCCTGTGTTGAACCCAGATTGCTCATTGGGTTGAGCCAGGTCAAGAGTAGTGCCCACTCTGATAGAATCCTAGTGAAAACTTTGTACTGTATGGACAGAAGGCTGGAAGAGTGATGGTTCTTTACGTCTTTAGTACTATGTTTCATATGTGTTAGGATTATTTTGGCCTTATTCCAATCTCTTGGTCATGTTCCAACGTGCATACAATCTGAAAATGTAGCTAAATGCTTCTCAGATTCCTCATCCGAGACGTCATCACTACCTGGAGCAGCTCGGTTTTTTCATTTTGCCTATAGAACGTTTGGCTTCTGAGGAGAGTATCCCTGGGAGTTGAGAGACAGAAACATTCAATCATCCCATGTAGGCTTTCACGGCCGGCGTCTTCATCAATAAACACTTCCGAGCTAAATTGCTGTGGTCGATCAGTAGAACCCCCTAGCCACCCCAGGGGTATATAAAATTCCGTGTAGTTGTGGCAGGGTTTACATAGGAACTACAAAAAGAAACATCAATACAAGTTTGACGGAGCACAAAAGAAACTGTCGCTTGGGACATATCGACAAATCGGCAGTAGCGGAACATGTTTTTAAGGATGGAGATCACGAAATAAAATTTGGTGAGACAAGCGTGCTAGCGAGGACGTCGCATTATTATACACGTATGTATAGAGAGGCAATTGAAATCCACAAACATCGATACAATTTTGATCGTAAAGAAGAAGGATTAAAACTGGACAAAATATGGCGGTCGACGTTGCATCAATCACGTGACAATCGATTGCCTGCAATCGAGAGAACAGACGACAGCCAGAGATAGCTACACATCGACGCCACGTGACGTGCGGTGGCACCCTCTACGATCTCCATATAGCGGCGGCCCCAGCTCCTAGTGGCCAGTCGTCGACTCACCTCGGAAGGTGTTCTCCGTAGTTGAGAACGAAACGTCAGGGAGAAGAAGTTCTACAGATCGACCGCGGCAATTTAGCCCGGAAGTGTTTATTGATGAGAAACATTCAACTTATCTAGGATTTTGATACCACCCCTGAGTTTATTGTACCGTTACTAAGAAGAATTCTAATATAGTCGTATATTTCTTTCTTATCTGTTAAAAATACCAGTTACATTAAATAATGGAACTTAACGCTTAAACATACACAGAAGAGCTAAAGGAACTCGTACACCTGCCTAATATCGTGAAGGGCTTCCACCAGCACGCAGAAGTGTCGAAACACAGTGTTGCATGGACTCGACTAATGTCTGCTGGAAGGAACTGACACCATTAATCCTGCAGGGCTGCCCACAAATCCGTAAGAGTACGAGGGGGTGGAGATCTCTTCTGAACAGCACGTTGCAAGGCATCCCAGATATATTCAATAATGTTCATGTCTGGGGAGTTTGGTGGACAGCGGAAGTGTTTAAACTCAGAAGAGCCACTCTGTAGCAATTCTGGGCGTGTTGGGTGTCGCATTGCCCTGCCGGAATTGCCCAAGTCCGTCGGAATTAACAATGGACATGAATGGATGGAGGTGATCAAACACGGGATGCGTACGTACGTGTCACCTGTCAGAGTCGTATCTAGACTATCAGGGGTCCCATATGACTCCAACTACACACACACCACACCATCACAGAGCCTCCACCAGCTTGAACAGTCCCCTGCTGACATGCAGCGTCCGTGGATTCATGAGGTTGCATCCATACCCGTACACGTCTACTCGCTCGATACAATTTGAAACGAGACTCGTCCGACCAGGCAACATGTTTTCACTCATCAACAGTCCAACGTCGGTGTTGACAGGCACAAACGAGGTATAAATCTTTGTGTCGTGCAGTCATCAAGGGTACACGAATCGGCCTTCGGCTCCGAAAGCCCATATCGATGATGTTTCGTTGAATAGTCCGCACGCAGACACTTTTTGATGGCCCATCATTGAAACCCTCGGCAATTTGCAGTAGAGTTGCACTTCTGTCACGTTGAACGATTCTCTTCAGTCGTCGTTGGTCCCGTTCTTGCAGGTTCTTTCTCCGGCCACAGCGATGTCGTAGATTTGATGTTTTACCGGATTCCTGATATTCACGGTACACTCGTGAAATGGTCGTACGGGAAAATTCCCACTGCATCGCTACCTCGGAGAAGTTGTGCCTCATCGCTCATGCGCCGACAATAACACCACGTTCAAACTCACTTAAATGTTACTAACCTATCATTGTAGCAGCAGTAACCGATCTAACAACTGCGCCAGACACTTGTTGTCTTATACAGGGTGGTCCATTGATAGTGACCAGGCCAAATATCTCATGAAATACGCAGCAAACGAAAAACTACAAAGAACGAAACTTGTCTAGCTTGAAGGGGGAAGCCAGATGGCACTATGGTTGGCCCGCTAGATGGCGCTGCCATACGTCGAACGGATATCAATTGCGTCTTTTTAAATAGGAACCCCCATTTCTTATTACATATTCGTGTAGTACGTAAAGAAATATGAATGTCTTAATTGGTCCACTTTTTTCGCTTTGTGATACATGACGCTGTAATAGTTGCAAACGTATAAGTACGTAGTATCACGTAACATTCCGCCAGTGCGGACGGTATTTGCTTCATGATACATTACCTGTGCTAAAGTGGTCTGTGTACCAATTGCGGGAAAGGTGTATATCGTGTTGATGTATGGCTATTGTGATCAAAATGCCCAACGGGCGTGTGCATGTATGCTGCTCGGTATCCTGAACGACATCATCCAAGAGTCCGGACCGTTCGTCGGATGGTTATGTTATTTAAGGAAACAGGAAGTGTTCGGCCACATGTGAAACGTCAACCACGACCTGCAACAAATTATGATGCCCAAGTAGGTGTTTAAGCTGCTGTCGCGGCTAATTCGCAC